>NW_028301609.1:9734318-10037348 GCF_987345545.1 Pholcus phalangioides
TCTCAAAGATTCATAAACTGTTAGAAAGTGTATTTTGGAAAAAAGTGAAGTTTCCTTTTGAAAATAAGCTCCTCAAGATATGAAAAGAACTTAGATGAGATCCATATCATTTAGCGGCATTGAACTTTCAATAGATTGCACAACAAACAAGACCACCACAAAATGGAAACCACCATCTTCA
The DNA here is from genome assembly GCF_987345545.1 of Pholcus phalangioides. Taxonomy (NCBI): domain Eukaryota; kingdom Metazoa; phylum Arthropoda; class Arachnida; order Araneae; family Pholcidae; genus Pholcus; species Pholcus phalangioides. Next base: position 9,734,500 of record NW_028301609.1, read on the forward strand.
GAAAGTTGATGACTAGTCTAGTTTAATTACTGAGAAATCTGTATAAAGCTGCTTGTTTAACCCTCCTTCAGACATAATAAAAACAATTAACACCATCAGGCGCAACTAATTCCTCAGGATAATACCTAAATATCAATTAAGCTTGTGATGTTGAAAATGAACTAAAACATTTGAGCCGATTTCAGTTTTTTTTATCATACCCTATACCACAATATTAAAAACCATAAAGTTGAATACAGTACTGCAAGCCACATGCAATTCTGGGCAAAACTCAAACTGAAAAGTTCACATTTCATCCTCATAGATTATATGCCCCCAATGGAGGGTTAAATTAAAGGGCAAAAAGGAATCAATTATCTACTTGAAAAGGCACATTTAAGACAAAAACTTGTACTTGGAACGTAAAACTTCTTGCTACAGCATCTCTGGGACAAACACACATGCTTAACAAATAAGACTAGTCATAAATCAAATGAGAACTTGATATGCAGAAGATAATATAGTTAAGTAATGCATACAAAAAAAAAATGCTTGTATACAATACGTTGCTTCCGAAAAATAATGAAGCATCACAAAGAGTCTGGAATTGAAAATCACATATACATATGGTGATAGAAAATTACCATGAGAACTGTTCGACAATATCAGCATATAATTTCTATGACCAGAAAGTCAGCTTTCCTCATCAATGCAGAAAAGAAACGACTCCTCCCAGAGAACTACGCTTCTGGCAATTTGACAAGCAAATTGGTAAACCACAAGCTTTTTTTCCTATCCTCCCCCTCATAAAAGCTAAAAAGCTCAGGAGAAATATTTATGCTTGTAATTCGAGATGGCAACAGAGAATTGAAGCTTCAAGGTAAATTTCCAATTTGCATTTATGCATGGAATGCTTTTGGTGGTTTTGAACCAACTGCTCGAGTTCTTTTGCGACTCTCTGGATGAATGGAAGTTGTGCAGGGGAGAACAACATGATTAGGCACAGCAAAGTGACCATACTTTCTCTTGCTAATCATCAAATTAGGAAGAGGGAATGCTTCATCTGGTTCTTCGACACAGAAGACTGCCGCTGCAGATATACCCGATTTTGGTGAGTGTTCTTTCAATTTCTTTGACAACTTACTGTCTTGGACAAGCCATGAAACATGATTTTCTGACATTCGCCTCTGCAGCTTAATTATTTTTGGACTGGGTTTGATTTCATCTTCAGACCTGCAGCGTGTCAAATGACTATTTATATTATTTGCACACTCGTCTTGCATGCTACAACTTCTACGGAATGATACCACGCCAGCCGGCAAATGACAACCATTGAGAGGAGCATATGCCCATAACTCCCCATTTATAAATGGATCGGAGCAATCTTCCCCTTTGTTTGAGTCACTTCCAGGACATGCATCTTTGCCATACATTCCTTGGGGCTTTATATGGACTTCATGGACTATGTCATCCTCATCTAGAATGGATGTTGTATCAGGACAGTTGTTGTTTGTCTCGACTATCACTTCGGCTTGTTCGTTGGCTGACATGAATAAGTTGCTTAAGCTTCCGCTATTTTCATGGCTGAGAGATGAGCCATTATTTCCAGCAAAATTCTCCGATTTATTTGCAGACTCACTAACATCCTTCGCACCATCCGCATCTTCGTCTTCAGTGAGCATGTGGAGTGACTGCTCAGACACGGATCGGTGTTTCCAGCTAACTATAGCAGAGGCTGTGGATATTTCTGATTCCAAGATAGGTGACAACAAGGGAGCAGGAGAGGGACTTCTGAGGTGTCTTTTGGATAACCCTGGAAAGGAAAAATTCACGCTTATTATTTTTACAAGGGAAAAAAATCTTGTTTATTGCGCTAAAAAATATTCAGTATAGTGTAAAGCATCTGTGTTCTGCCGCTCTAATTACATTATAATAATAAAACGTACCAGCTACAAAGTCATATATACATGACACAAACAGAAGGAAAAACAAATACCAAACACAAGCAAACTTACAACAGGAGAGAAAAAAAACAATTAGCATAAGCAATAAAGCATGCAACTCGCAAACTTCTGGAAGTTTTTACATTTGATGTCCTTAATATCAACATATGCAGTCAATCCTCCTTACTTATGTTTTTTTAAAAAAAAAACATTAAGAAACATTGTAAGTGGGAAAAAGCTTTAAACAGGAAATCTTAATGAATATTAGTAAGATTTGGGGGGCCACGAAAATGAGTCCCACTAAGTGAGAAAACATTTATTTATGGGAACTTCACAAACGGTATCCAATGTACGTCAACTTCATACATTCAAGGAATAAATGGTCATTTCTTTATTAGACTCCATTATATCTAGCATTCACTGTTTGGCTGATCAGGACAAGTTAAGTAGAATTCCCTTAAGTGACTTGTGGTGCATTTAAAGGTTATTTAAGTAACACGTGGCATAATTATAGATCACTCAAGTGGTTTTTTTTCTCCACTGCCTTTAATGTACCCAAGTAGCATCTATTCCCAGGAAAAGAAAACATACATAATTTTAATTTTTCTCCCATAGTTTTTTTTGGGTAACTCCCTTGAAAAAAAAATCAGCTTGAAAATTATTTTTCTCAGCGATATACACCTTTTTTTCGACTCTGAAGTGGCTTTTCTTCAGAGGTAATCTGTAATCTTAAATCTATGGGATGACTTTGGTTCCAACAAAATCTGGCTGTTGTTTGGAGATTACCATTGTTCGGAGGAGGCCGATAGAGGTTTTACTCCATGGCAAATGCACGGTCAAGAAACCCATATCAATTTCTTTTTTTTCCTTTGGTATTTTAGGAAGTACGTGTCAGTGTCATTTCAGAACAAAATACAGCTCTATGAAAGTACAACACTTTTCTACCTAGAAAGAGTTGATTCCTTGTTGGAGTTATTTTTTTGAGAGATGCAGAAATTTTACATGTTCAAAGACATAAAATTGCACCAAATTGGGAGAATTGAAAATAAAATTCAAGGTAAAAACTATTCACCTTTGTTCAGCAAGATTTTACCTATTTATAGATAGCATTAAAAATCAAAAGCAAACTGTATATTTTATCCTTAATTATTTTAGCTAATTAAAGAACCCACTCTAATTAAATTTTTGTGTTGATGCATTGTGTTTCAATTAAAAATATGCTAATTGCATCAATTTACGTCAGTTTTTATTTAAAAAAAAATTGTCAATATGTTTTTATGGTGGGTGAACCATAGAGGGTTAGAATACCATGTCCCAATAGGATTTAGAAAAGAAAAAAATCCAGCTAGCCCACCTGTTAAAAAAAATTTTTAAATTAAAAAGTTTTTCAACTTTTTAAAAGTTAGAAAGGTTAAAATTCTTTTTAAATAATTAAAAAGTTTTTTAACCTTTTAAAAAAAACTATTTTCTTTACCTTTTTTGACAAGTATAAAAATATGATACAATTATTGTATTATACATATAATATAATTTTGATGAGTATAAAAAGGAGAATTTATATAGCAAGAAATGCTATTACTTTTCCCCAATAATGTGAGTTATAGAATTCACATGAATGGCAGTTCACTATCACTGAAATCCAAGTAGCCTTATACAGGCGAATTCAATGTACAGTTTCCTGGTAGCACAATTATTCTCTTGATATCTATTTACCAGTATTAAATGCACTGATAAAATTATATCAGTATGAAATGCACTAATAAAAGGTGTGAAACGGAAGTTTGGGTTTGAAAATACTAATACATACTATATACCGAATACTGTCATCAATTAGTCAATTCCCCTCCCCGATGCAAATTATGTCAAAATAAAAAAAGCTTGTCTAGTGGTTTAGAGTTTAGAAGGTTGTGTGGTTTAAACTTCATATCACGTCCGGGTCACCATCTCTAGTGTGGCAGGTTCGACTCCTCATTGAAAGTATGAGGTTGAAGGGTTAATAACTATTTATTAAATATTGTCTGAGGCTTTCATGGCTGGCGTTAAATGACTTGCAAACGGTTTACGGGTTATTAGGCCTAGACCATGGCCTAATAACCCGGAAACCATTTGCAACTTATTTATTAAATGCTTAACAATCAAGCAGTATTAGGATCTATTAATAAAATACATAAAATTAAGGGTTGAGATTAGCATCATCAGCATGACCAGCGTGGATGTATTGGCTAGAGGTAGAGAGCAGTGATATTTTCAGGTTGATTCCGGTTTATATGCTGGTGTCATAGTGCAATTTGCATATGCCATGCTTAAGAGAGGGCCTTCATATGCAGAGGCTCAGGACACACCTTTGGAATCTAAATTGACAATAATGACAAATTCTTTTGATTCTGATTTACTGCTTGAATAACAGCTCTAGTGATAAGCTATCTCAAACTAACAAATGCTTCTTTCCCTTCATTTTCTGGGTTTTGAATTTGAATAGCGTAGCAAATATTGCACTTAGAAACATAGAATTTTGTTGGCCTCAGGAAAGACAGTCAATAACTTTCTAATCGGAAGTTAGAGAACAAAGGAACCGTAATAAAATCTAGATGCTTTATTTTATGACACACTGCATTTTCACTCTGGAAACTGGTACAGAGTAATTCTTAAACACATTTTGAGCATTTTTTAAATTGGAACCCATACCTCTATGACGAACGGTTGATGAGACAAAGGCTGAATTAGGACTTACCGGACACCCAGTACACACATATATATACATAGCCTATAGGTCACGAAGGCTGGACAAATCACAAAAAATTTAAATGCCAGAACAATTTATTAGGTGCTGAAGGAACAGAAAAAAAAAGTCCAAAATAATGTTTCTTTTGACTTTTTCAGGGAGGCATAGCGATCCTTTCATGTTGGCAAATATGTTGCTATAAATACTAAATATTTTGTACTGCTCTCAGCCTACAATTCAGTGACTACGTGAAGAAAAGTTTTCTGCCTCCGCTACCAAATGCAGATTCTGCTAATGAACATTTATGTTGATATGGATGCACATACTAATATAAAACAGCTTGAGCGGAAGCACACGAGCTGAATTTTCATGCCAATCATCAGAATTAGTCTCACTTGAGTCAGATTAAATCATGTCCACCTAGGGATCTTTTTCCAGATATACCTACACTTCTATTTCTGAAAATTTTTGAATCATTTCATGTAAAATGAAAGATTCAGCTAATACAAAATGTATTTTAAAAAAAGGGACCCATGTTTTCAGAGTGCGCTTTCTTTCAATGCAAGACTGAGCATCAAACTGAACAGTCTGGACATTCTAGGAGCTTTTCTATCTGCATGTATTAAACACAGAAATGAGCTGACCAAAGATTTACCATCGCTTACAAAGATTTTGGCTAATGAACGCGATTCTGGAATGAGTCATCTTTGTTAGCTGAAGTATCACTGTATAGGGGTGGGTAGCTCCATGGAGCCTCAAGTGCTATAACATCAATGTGAAATATTTTTATTTACAAAATACATTGAAGTTGTTTTACAAATCAAGTATTCATATTAAAAAAATTGAATGGAGTAAAAAAAACTAAAGTGATGACCAAAATATATGTATCTGTAGACCACAAATCCGCAACTCTCAGCCACCTCATTGGCCCTTTTTGCCTGTTGTGGCATTGTATTTGTATAAATAAACGAGACCATACAATGGTCAATATTGATTTAGCAAATCAGATGAGATAGCAGTTTTACTTGCAGGTTAAAAAATAGTTAAATTGGGGTCTCTCTAGATGATCACAAATACACTCTCAGGGACTTGAAAGAAAAATTATGATTGCCAAACATGTAAGAAGTATCAATACTGGCTAAAATTGGAAACAAACTATAACTGCAAATTATGGAGAAATGACACCAATGATGCAAATTGACAGTCAAATGATTGTAAAAAATAAAATTAAAAAATTGAAAAATGGTTAAAATGAAAATAGGTTACATTGAAAAAAGCCATTGAAAATAGCAATAGCAAAATATATTAAGAAGTTGGGAAAAGAAAAATTGTTTCAATCATTATGTGAAAATATAATAAGTGTATAAATGTTGTGAAAACCCATAGTTCAACAATGATTGAACGCCAGGGTCTCTGCCACCGGACTTATCCCGTTGCCGAGATCTCTTCCAGCCCAGCTTCGTGGCAGAGTCTGGAACAAAGTGAGTGCACCTAACAGTCTGAGCGTGTAGCTAGTGTTGCGTATGATATTTCAGTGCTGCCATCTATACTTCAAATTGTGAGTGAAGTGTAATGATTGAATATTTGTAACATTGTAAGCCTGTTGCTCTCTGTGGCGAGACTTTTTAACGGGGAGATCGGCATGTATTAAATCATTCGCGCCTTGAAGTTGGAAACCACAGAAAACCAACTTCAGCCGACCACCACTGTGGGGTTCGAACCCTGATCCTCGCATCGCGAGTCCGTCACTATAACCACTCGACCACCACAGCGGCCCCATAGTTCAACAAAGAATTGTTTCAAGCCACAAAAATTTTGTGTCGCAGCACCACTTTTTACACTCAAGAGTGTATGATGTATTAAATAAAAATTTTAAAAAAACTGTAAAAGTACTTAGGGAAAAAAATTGCCCGTTTTATATATATAGAAACATTACAAAGTCAAAATGTTTCATGAAGAAACAGATTTTGATGAAAATATTTGTCTTTTGATGATAGAAAGCCAAGTAATAAGTGAATTTACTGGTTTTACTAATGAATTTGATCTGGTTGGCTTAGATTATTTGTGAACACTTTCAGACTAACCACAAGTGCTAGCAACTGCTACTAACAGGATATTGAAAAAAGTTGTGTGTTCGAAATCTTCACTCTTCAAAGTAAAGATTAGACCTTGCAAATGTACATAAATTATAAGTTTATAAAGAAATTATAATCACATTATCGATGTATAATGAAGATGGCATAATCAGTCATGTGAAAGAAAATCATCATATAAAGCTTGAAACTTTACCCCGGGTAACTTCGAGTAAAACACTGTTTTACCCGATTAATACCAATGTGAAATGAATGAAAACCAAATGCTTATATATAGTCATTAAATAAATAAAGAGATTTTGGAAAATTCAACACATTGAATTGAACTAAAAACATGCAAGGTATCACAAAAAGCATGCACAAACAGAAAGAACAAAGGAAAAAAAATACAAATAGTGATAGACAAAAAAATGAAACATAATTTCAGAGATGTTCAAGCAAGTGCAAATACATACTACATGATAATGTGCACAAACGAAATCCACATGACTGCAGCAACATTTTCATGCAGTAACACCTGACAGCAGCAGGCAGATAGTCTCACCATGGCTGACTGCACCACTTTGGGGCGAGTCCTTTTCTTCATCCTTTGTGTCACCCTCTGGTACTACGGACACTAGAGCTTCATCTTCTGATTCAGACTTGTTAACTTGCACGATTACTGTTTCACCAGTTGTCTTGTTATCCTACAGACATCAAAGCACAAAATGTACCTTCTCACAAATCAAATTTCATCAGAAAAATAATTTAATAAACGGGGGGGGGGGGGCATCCAGAGAAGTGCAAATAGAAAAATCTAGCAAAATACAGAATAGCATAAAATTGTTGAGAAAGTCGTCCACTTGTTAATACAAGATTCCTCAAAAGACTTGGTTATATTTGGAGATGATTTTAGGAAGAAAATTCATCTCTGCCTCCATGGGGACTCAAACCCCGGTTGTAGTAATACACTCATGTCCATAAATTAAGGATAATGTCAGCTCCGGCAAATAAAGGTTCAGAAACAAAACAAACGTTACTTATTCATAAAGCCCATTTATTAAACAAAAGATAAAGAACAAAAACGATGGTGTATGTATGATACCATTCATAAAAACTACGATTTTTGCTCCCTGGAGCAATTGTAAAAATATCTCCTTTACAAAAACTTACTATTACATGGTTGGTATGATGGTTAATATATTGTATGACTCCCATGCGATGAAATACAGTCCGTACAACGCCTAGGCATGCTGAGTATCAAATTATCGATCTGATCTTGGGGAAGATCACTCCACTCAGCAAGCAATGCTCTCCGAAGTTCCGGTACACATGTAGGAGTTGGTTGACGGGCTACAACTTGTTGGCCAAGCATGTCCCACACATGCTCTATCGGATTCAAGTCAGGTGAGAATGCTGGCCATTCCATACGGGTTATATCCTCAGATTCAAGGCATTCATTTACGATGTTTGCTCGGTGAGGACGGGCGTTCTCATCCATAAACACAAATTCTGCGCCCATGGCACCCCTAAACAAACGTACATGTTGTTTCAGAATGATGTCCCGATAAATTTGGGCTTTCATGGTTCCGGTTTGAACATGCAGATCTGTTCTGGAACCCAGTATAATTCCACCCCAAACGAGCAATGCTGCACCACCGTAACGGTGTCGTTCAATAATGTTGTCTTGGTGGTAACGGGTACCTGGTGTTCTCCATATGAAAGTCCGACGTGAATCAGACTGCAAGCTAAACCTGGACTCGTCGGAAAACATCATACAAGCCCACTGTGATGATGTCCACATTGCATGTTCTCTACTCCAGGCTAATCGCTGCCGATAGTGAGTTGCCGTGAGCAGAACACATCTGACAGGCCTGCGAGCATATAGACCACTATCTCCCAAACGTCTGTACACGGTTTGCCTTGAAACTATGGTACCCGTGGCTGCAGATAGCTGACGAGACAGGTCGGATGCTGTGCTCCGTCTGCTTCTTTTGGCAGTTACTGCCAAATACCGGTCTTCATTCGGCATTGTAACTCGGGGGCGACCTGTACTGTAACGCCTACTGACATTTCCGTTATCTTGGAATCGTTGCCAAAGCCTAGAGATGACACTTTGGGCAATTCCAAGTTCCTCGAATACTTCCATATGAGTACGCCCCCATTCCAGGCGGCCGATAATTCTACCACGTAAAAAATCATCCACATGCGTCCTCTGTGTCATAACTATTCTATAAGGAGCTCAGTGCCATAAGCAAACTCTTGTGAACAATTTTACTTCTTTGCCACCATTCCTTATATACCCCCCTCTTACACTCTCGTCATTGTGGCGTACTATCGGCATCATCTGGTGGCTTCCTGAAATTTGCATATCATTCTTGCAGATGTTTGTGATAATTCTACAGGTGAAATTTTTACTTTAGATTTCGATTTCCGTGTGATTCTGAATTATCCTTAATTTATGGACATGAGTGTAGTTGACTGCTGCTCCCATTAATGTACAGAGCCATTCAACATATGTACATGCTCTAAGGAAGAAATATTGTTTCAAAAGCTTAGTGATAGAGCACTCATTCGACAAATGAAAGACTGGAAGTTCAAGTCTTCATCAAGGCGGAGATGAATTTTCCTCCTAAAATCATATCCAAATATAACCAGTCTTTCAAGGAATCTTGTAGCACAAAATTAATTTACCATATTTTAACGCATATACGGAACCCTTTTTCCAAAAATTGGGTCCAAAAATAAGAGGAGTTTCTTATACACATGGATAGTATTAAATATATATATTTTCACCTTTTCTCCACATTTTAAGCCCAAAAAATCAGAGGGTTTCTCATACATGTTAAAATGATACATTGAATCGCTATTAGTATAATATTAGGTTGATAATGTACCGCCAACCTCGATCATTTCATTCTCATTACAATATATGATGTGCAAGAACAGATTTAAAAAAAAAAACCTTAAAACACATTAGAAAAAATGAATTCTTTGAAAAATTTGGAACTTGGTAAGTACCGTGATCTCTCACTTATGCATCCACACAGGAACAAGGCAAAGGGATGCATAAGTGAGAGGCATATATGAGAATAGCCTTATGCTATATCTTTGATAGGGAGTGCAGAAAATAGTCTTTATAACTGAGAAAAACATAAGAGGATGTATAAGTGAGAGATCACTCTGTATACTGGGAAAAAAATCTTCAATATAAATAACTAATTCCAAAGAATTACTTTGATTTCAATCCATATTATCTGCTGGTTGTTTATACGTTAATTTAATAAATATACAACACTAGCTATAATACCAGGCACTGCCCGGGTTTTCTTCAATGAGGCTTTTTGGATCACGTGATATCTCTTTCTTTGAGGAACATACAAACCGTGTTTAAGTTAACCAACATGACGACTTCCTACACGACTCATGAAAGAAACGAATCTAGATTTAAAGAAAGGTAGAAATGAATATATATTTTTCTCTTTTTTAAGGGGTGCTAGGTATTCAGATCCTTTCCCCCCCCCCCCAACTTCAAGCTTGAGAAGATATAAATAAAAAGTTGAAATCGATTGTAAACGCATATACACGTCTGAAACGCATTGATTACACGGTAACCGAAGTAAACATTCGGAAAGTGATTGTTGAGGCCGAGAAACCATTGTTGCCCGACAGTTTGGCCGATGTCAAATCTGGAGACAGAGGAGGTCATGGGAACCTGCAATGCCTGCTAATGATTTTGCCTTCCCGAATGTCTGTATCAGGAATGCCTTGACCGGAGTAGCAGTGTGACTAGTTATTCCATCTTGCATAAATGTGATGGCAGAAAACGAATCATTCACACAAACAAAACGTTGCTGGATTTGTGACTCATCTGCAATGTGTTATCCCCTGTGGTGGTGGTCATCTGGACCACATACTGCTGTAATAAACAATTTGGAGGCATTCTGTTCATTATTTGAATATCTTTTCTTTGACTTGTGTACATCAGCGCCACCTATTGGCTGTTTTTTTCTGTCTTAAAAAATTCCCATGACCTAGAAATGCTACCCATGCAAACCCTTTTTGTTTCGGTTGTTTTTCCAGTTTTTATTCATTTTTAAAGTTTCTACAGACTTTTTGCCTGTATTATAAAACTTAGAAGAGTTGATCCACTTTGCCCAAGAATATTTAGAAGACACCGACGAATAAGGCAAATACACAAAAAATAATAAAAGTCCTAATGCATTTCAACACCAATGGGTGCCGTCTTCAGAGGAAAAAATTTAACCACTAGTTTCGCTGACCGAGTTTCCCATTTGGGTTGAATACCAAATCTTCACGCTCGGTTGCTCAGCGGAAGTACGTCTGTTCACTTCAAACGTTGTGGTCAGAATGAAGCTGTGAGCCTGCGTGAGATACTAATGCAGCGTCCTGATTGGACCTTTGCGGAATAGTGCTATCCGATTGGTCCATTCGAATTTTCTTGTAATTCCCGCTCAAAATGAATTTAAGCCATGGTGTTGCGATCGGGGGTGTAGATTTATTATGGTTCACTAGTATATATTTTTTGAAGGCCCGAATATATGTGCCTTCGTAGAAATCTAGATCAACTGTGGACTTGACTTTGTGAAAAACTCTCGCTTCTTGAAATTTGAATTTGTGGCCTTCTTGCCAACAGTGAGCGGCGATGGTCGATTTTTTACATTCGACCATCGCCGCTCACTGTTGGCAAGAAGGCCACAAATTCAAATTTCAAGAAGCGAGAGTTTTTCACAAAGTCAAGTCCACAGTTGATCTAGATTTCTACGAAGGCACATATATTCGGGCCTTCAAAAAATATATACTAGTGAACCATAATAAATCTACACCCCCGATCGCAACACCATGGCTTAAATTCATTTTGAGCGGGAATTACAAGAAAATTCGAATGGACCAATTGGATAGCACTATTCCGCAAAGGTCCAATCAGGACGCTGCATTGGTATCTCACGCAGGCTCACAGCTTCATTCTGACCACAACGTTTGAAGTGAACAGACGTACTTCTTTCGCTGAGCAACCGAGCGTGAAGATTTGGTATTCAACCCAAATGGGAAACTCGGTCAGCGAAGCTAGTGGTTAAATTTTTTCCTCTGAAGACGGCACCCATTGGTGATGAAATGCATTAGGACTTTTATTATTTTTTGTGTATTTGCCTTATTCGTTGGTGTCTTCTAAATATTATAAAACTTATCTTTGAATTTTGGATGCATCATGAGCTCTTTAAAGTCCAAGAACATTAAAGACTGCGAGGATAGGGGAGTATGGGTGTATGTTTTGGATTTGTGACGGGCGAGAAAGAAAATGAAAGATCTTGAAAAACAAGTCTAAATTGCATAGAAGGGTTACGAGAACAGTAAAGAGAGGAAAAAAAAGAGTAGTGAAATGTAGACGAGTCTACTTTGAGAAAAAAAATCTGGCTGTAAAAGAATTGAATAATTTTCCATAGAAACATCCAAAGATATCTACATTCCAGCAGACAAATATGATTCCTGCACATGCATTATCTTTGTTTACTTGAAAACATCAAAATTATTTACTTTAATCACAAAAAAAAAATTATTTGTAACAAAAATCATTTGAATCGCTGCAAAATGATCTTCTGAATGAGAAAATACTCACATTTTCACCGCTGTCTAGCAAAAGATTAGCCTTAGGTCTAACATGCAAAGGCTCAAGATATTTTCTCCTGCGATGGGGACTTCCAATGTATACATTTCCCACATAATTTTCCAGTTCTTTGTCTCTTTGCTCATCATCCACATTTGAATGCTTATCAATAACAGATGGTAACATGGGTGCTTTTCCATCAGAAGACCTTTAAAAAATTCCATTTTACAATATAATAAAAAAAAGCATAAATATATTAAAAATACAGAATAAAAAAAAACTGCTGCTCTTATGGGCAATGTTAGGGAAAAATACAATTCAAATTTTAAAATCAACTACCTTTGATGTGATTTAGGGAAGATTACAATTTTTATTCCATTGACGTTCAATTTATTTTGGAAAACTTTTTTTATACAATCAATGCTCTTTTTCAATTATTACTTCATTTCAATATATTAGCATGGTGATTAAAGTGCTCCCTTCATATATTAATATTATGTGCTGGAATCATTGATAGTCAGATTTCAGAAGAACGTTACCCCTGGGGACCGAATGAAAATAACTTCACAAGTGTGGTGACTTATTAATGAGTAATCCCAACTCACAAATATGCTGGCTGGCTAGGACAAATGAAAAGTGACATTATAGGCCGGATGGCATTAAAAGTAATGCTGCCCTACCAAGACCTTACTATATTTGTCTAAGCAGCGCTGAATATATCTAGATGGAAATGAAAACTATCAAAGAAACGAAGCAAATAAACTCAATTACCTTCGATGTGAATTAATCTGCAGCTCTAGTTCCACCACCTTGTCTTTATTACTGTGCTTGCCTTCAGGTGTAACTTGGTTAGCCTGTGAAAAAAAAGTCACTTGTATTACGACCTCATGAAGTTACAAGTTTAATAATTTAAAAAAAAAGTCAATGATGAGTATAGTGCTCTAACCATGAGAGAAAGTTTGGTTATGGCATGTCACATTAGATGATTATATTCTTTTCAAGAAGGGCAAGCCAAACGTGAAAGCTCAGATCCCGATGACCTATTCACAATGTGCAAATGTTTTACCTATAAGAATTGAATAAAATCGTCCAACGTTAAAAAAGTGACATGATGTCGCCAAACTCATCTCGTGGTTGGGGGAGTATGAAGAACATTTTTTTCTGTAAAACAAAAAATTTAAGGTACGAGAACTAAAATTGATGATGGTAATGAAATATTGTACATTAGAACCTCAATTATCTGTGCACGGATTAACCAGGAAACATTAACCGTGCTATGAAAATTTAAAAATTTCTTTGTTCAGCTCTTCCCTATCTATGTTCTTAATTTTTTTCCACTGGTTATATAAGATTTTGTGAAGGTTGTATGATGTGGAAACCAACATTTCCATTTCCTAGGACTGGGTTTCTTCATTCTTTTACAGAACTGCCCTCTCCCTCTATTCTCAAAGCTGAGCTCCAGCGACAAAACATTGAAACAGCAGCGTCCATATGCATACATAAGACCCCTTTCACATGGTGCGAATGCGGATCCACATCCCCTTTCACATGAGAGCTAAAGATGCGGGCGTCTTGCCCACATCTTTTAGTTTGTAATTTGTGCATAAAAACTTTCTTTTGCAATTTTTGTAATTATTTTTCTCCTTCACCCCTGATTTAGTGCCCATAGGTAGCCTAGAGCCATTCTTTGGTGGTTTAATCTAGAACCCATAGAATATGGGTATAAATGGGTATAAAGATGCCTTCAGTTCGATCCTCAGTAGTCAATGGGAGAAAATATCTTAAAATGTTTTCAAAAGATTTTGAAAAAAATCTAAGATCTGTCTTTTAGGAAAAAATGAAAGAAAAATTCCGAAAACATCCAATGATGTTCCAAAAAAAAATTTCAGGAAATATCAAAGACTTTGCAAGTAGAAAAATAGGGGAGGGGTGGAGACTTTCAACAAGTCTGTGCTAAGAAATATTCACATCACAATTCCGTCTTAGATCAGGATTACACTATAAAAGTCTTGTAAAAGCTCTTTGATAAAACGTGAAAAATTCAACCAATAAGATCACTGGATGCATTTGCTTGAATGCAACCGATGCGCCTATTGGTTGAATTTTCCAACTTTTATAAAATATCTTTTATAAACCTTTATAGTGTAAGCCCGGATTAAACTATAAATATTTTATAATAATTCTTTTAAAAATGCAACTAATAAGCTGACCAGTTGCATTTGCTTGAATGTAACCGATAAATTTATTGGTTGCTTTTTTCGAGTTTTATAAAATAACTCTCTTAAACCTTTTAGAGTGAAATCCCATCCTCAGATTAGTCATTTCTGAAATATAAAATTTCTATTTACATTTCTGAAATATAATTTTTTTTTTTTAGTTTAGACTCAATATAGAGTAAAATATACTTGTAGGTACTGGGGGGGGGGGGGGCGCACCAAAACTATTCATGTGCATAAGGCCTTCAAACGTCTTAATCTAGCCCTGAGTGAATGCTGTACGTGGATATTTTTTAATAGAAGCATTTAGTTTTAAAGTTTAAAAAGATTGAAAATTTAAAAAATAAAACAAATATTTAAAATAATTTTGAATATTTATATTTTTTAAATTTCAAAAATTTTAAATGAAAAAAAATTAATTTTTTTAATTAAATTTAAAAGTTATTAAAGTATTTAGTCAATTATATTTGTAATGAATTAAAGAACGGCTTATAATTTTGGTCCCATCAATGGCCGTTGTTGACAGGTTTTATAGTATAAAATTGTAAAGTTGCTATATCTCTATCTCAGTGTAGGAAACAGGGGGGAGATAGACATATGTGGGTACATCCTATTGATGAGCAGGGACCTTCATATGGTGTTTTTAAGGGCATTTATGGCAAGTAATTAAAAAAATTCTGTGCAAAATCATCCTTAAAAAGTAGCCAAAGATGTGGACCAATTCGACCAGCATCCACGTCGTGTAAACAGCTCCGAATAACCTAATATACAAAACTTGTATGCATGGATGCGGAGCTCACACTTAGATTTTGACACATGCGGACGATGTCCGGACCCCCATGAACACTTCGAAGTTGCAGGCGAATTTCACCTCATCTGAAAGGCTCAGCATTCATAAATGTCGTGTCCCGCCCCTAGAGGCATACACGTAAATGAAAGGCTCAGTATATACCAATTGTTAAAACTTCTTCCAGACCCGCGTTCATTAATATTTTTCAAACAAACGCGTAAGTGGAAAAACTCTTCAAATAGGAAATCTTGATGAGTAAGAGTTGGCAGCATGAAAATAAGTCCTACTTTACAGAGGATTATGTTCTAAATGGAAAAGTTATATAAGTGGTATCCACTATATGAGATTTAGCAATACTCAAGACCAGACTCATTTCTGAATTAGTTTTAAAAACATGGTTATTAAACATGCCATGTAAAACTTCGACATCATTCCAGGGAAATGTGCTTCACAATTTGAAAAATCCTGATGTTTTCACTCCAATATTTTCAGATATTTAAAAATTTATAACTAAGTATATATAGAAAATACAAACTTTTTTTGTTTTCATCTGTTGTAATAAACGAAACGGTAGTCGGATGAACTTTGATCCTGGTTGGTTCTGATTACTGTTTGTGCTGACATCCGAATCTCGTTTCTGGACAATGTAATCATAAGTAGAAAAATTTTGGCACACTGCAAAAATAACATTCACTCTCATTAAAATTTGAGACCTAAACACGAAAAATTATTGGTCGAGATTGAATAAAAAAAAATAGCAAAGAAATGTCAAATACAAATACTATAGAAATAAAAAAAGCAATGATATCCATTTGAAATTTATATCACTTTCAACCCTTTAACTGAGCAAACAATTCTTTATTTTTCAGTCTAATTATTTTTTCAAATTAGGGAAGCAATAATTTATAATAAATTTATTGAGGAAACATTATCTCAGTGAGAGTTGCCATACTTAACATGTCAGGAAGTCACATCAGTTGTTTTACTGAAATTTTAATTCTTGCACCAGGAGTGCACAACCTCCAGCCCGCAAAAGGGCTCAATCCGGCACACAAAAGGTGTTTCAGTAGAAAAGTATCAATACGCAACACAAATTTAGCTAGCACTATTTCCTTGATAAAAATATAGTAAAACATGATTCCTACAAGGAAATACTAGACATCTTCAATGAAAGCCAAAAATGTCATCAAAAGTACGCAAGCTTGGCACTTATCACTGAAAAAATAGTCAATGATAGGAAATGAACTGCTTCAGCAAATTGCAGTGGATGAAAATGTAATTCACAGAAAAAAAATTAGTTGGCAAATATGTGAAATGAGTATTTGACTATTAATTATGACACATTTATAGTCACAATTATCATAATATAAACTTATAAGTTATGAAAATAATCTTGACTCTTGGTTTCAGTAAACAAAAATTCAAGTAAGCTTTATTGGAAATACAAGACTTTCATGTATAAAAAAAATAGGCGGTAAAAATTACGGCAATGTGGGTCATATGGTGACTCTTTATACACCTGTTTCTGACCCTCCAACAATAGTAATATCTCGTATCTGGCCTGGGAACTGAAAAGTTTGTTGTGTACCCCAGTCTATGTGTGCAACACTGCGTCCATTGCTCAGAGATGATTGAGCAGTTACAAATTAACAATTAACACGTATTAAACAGAATAAAAAGACTTGTAAATCCAAAATATTCTAATAAATACTTTGAAAATTATAAAATTTATATACAGTGAAATCTCGATACAATGATATTCAGCAAACAAAGAAAAAATATTGTTGTAGAGCTATTTATCCTTATATATTTCACACTTCAAATTTGCTTTGAACCTTACTACAGTTACAATTCATGCTAAACATGACATATATCTAGCTTATTTCATCTGTAAAAGTACATACTTAAGAAAATGTGAAATCCCAGGAGATGGCCAAGCAAAGCGATTCCCAAAATTGACAGTAAACATGTCAGAATCACTAAAGATAACCAGACTGAGCCATTCACTGGAACGAGTGCTATAAATTGATGATCTGGTAAGAAAAAAAAAGACATGTATACATAGTTATATACCTATATATACACAGGTAACAAGAATATTTTACAACCCAAACATTTAAATTTTATCAAATGTTATAAACATAATCATACATAACATGTACAAAATTAAACGTGACTCAAATAGTGTTGCAGAACACTATCATCCTACTGTAGCAAATATTTTGTTTTACAAAGTGATTGCAGTATACTGTAGGGGAAAGGCAAGATGCTTTTGAAGTTTTTTTTTCTCTGAAATTTATGAACTAATCTGAAAAAAAAACCCCTCTATTACTTATATGAATTTTCTCGAAGCATCGAATCTTCATAGTTATTTGTATGAAAAACTGTTTTTCAAACCAAAAAAATGTGCCCCACTGTGTGCCAGACATGAGATACAGCGAGGACCATGCAATAAAAATAGATTAATTCCACTGTAAATACAGGTTTGAAGTGTAAATTAATGTACTAGAAATGAGTGTTCGATTAAATGAATTGAACTTTAGTTTGAATAATTAATGAAAACCAAAAATGAGATGTAAATTATCGAAAGCTGAAGCTTAACAAGAGAACATTGAAATACTTATGAGAAAAAGCCATTCTAAAACATTACCATTCTAAAATTATTTGCCTCCCATTTGCATTTTTGTTCCTTAGTTTTAGGAGGGTTAAATAACCTTGGTTTAAATACGGGTATATAGGAGGAATAATCTTTTTCAATGTTCATTTCTAAATAAATTATTTAAATTACTACCCATAATTTTCAACTCGTCATATGATAATGCAATTAATGATCAAAATATTTTTAAAGACATGCAGGGAGAAAATGTTGCACTTTACTGGTCCTTATTTTAAATTAGCAAATTGAGATAATGTTTAAACTAGTGATTTATATAGTAGTTACTATTCATTACTACTATTAAACCCTGTATGCACCTTGTCCACATTCCTCTGCGGAACTTCTAACGAATTGGTACATGTTGGAATGCATTTAACGAGTATGTGTTGAACCTGAAGTGAAGTTTGTTTCTGTGTGGTGATGCTTGTTATGTATATTACTGCCATCAATCTTTCTAACAATGGGCATGGTCCCTACATCCTGGAGCAGGACCCCCAGGCAGAGATTTTTTGCAGGGCCCAAGACTTTCATAGGCTCCTTAATGAATTCATAGCATGAAAAACACAAATGATGAGAATTATCTCGGGCCCTATCAGCTCTACCTTTGTGGGGGCCATGACTATGAGTGAAACATGATTTTTTTTTTTTTTTTACAATGTGTTTTGTATCTGTTGCCAGGATTGGGGGAGGGGGGGGGGGTTTAATAGTTAAAATCATAAATTTTTCCGAATACATTGACATACTGCTTAAGAGTAGCAGCACAACATACGGTGCATTGTACCCCCCCCCCCCATATAGACCATCAATAAGAATACAATTATGAAACTAAGAGGCAAATAAAAATTAGAATAGTAATCAACTCTCCATTAATACTTCTTAACCATACATGCATCTCGTATATATTCTCCTGTGGGTGGGGGGGGGGGAATTTTCTATATATTATACCGCCACCACAGAGTTTGGCCCATTTAGTGACCTATTATTCACCTAAACTGAAAAAAAATTTCCATATCACATGACTATTTACTTTACTTAGAATAATTAATGAAAAAAATATTTGATAGCTACTCACTTGATTCACTTGAATTTGAAGATGTAGGGGTTGTCGTGGAATCAACAGATAATGACGTTGATAGAGACTCCGCTTCATTAGAACTATCAGAGTAGTTTGATGATGGAGATGAAGTTTCATGTGAGCCTGAACCTGTAAATTCGTTTTTGTAATTTTTTTTTATTCTTTATCATAACACTTGAAAACAAATTTTCAATATTAACCCTTTAATTGGCAAGCATTAAAATATTCAGAGGTAAAAATTTTTGATGGGTTATATTAAGCAAATGAAATACCCTGAATTACATAACAAAATACCCCTGCTATTACATAACAAAAAAAATTTATTGTCAATACATCAATACATAAAAAAATATGGGATGTTGTGCTTCAGAGGAACACACTGTATTTACATGATTTACGTAGATTTGAATAGCACGAAAATATTCATCATTCGCCAACTTACTTTCCATCATCGTAGAAGAATGCACAGCAATAGGTCTCCTCCACATATTTCCCTCAAAAATGCAAGGCTGAAAAATCGTTCTTGCTTGGCTTGTTGGGAAATAGAGACACGTGTACTTTCCAGCCATTCTGCTGGTAATTATAGAAACTTCATGAACAGCTCACAAGTAAAAATCAAATGTTTAGGAGTTGCTTGGAAGCATTATTGCCGAAACAAGCTCAAAATACACAGTGCCTTTATTTGAAAAATATAAGAAACTCATGTTGTTTGAGAGCACCACGGGAGGCAAATAAAGGGTTTAAAGGATTAAAATTTCCAATGATTAAAACTTTAAATTTTTGACACAGTTTACAACCATTTCTGTGGACTTGGAGCTTTAATAATTTCAGAACTTAAAAAAAAAGAATTTTAATCACAGATATCTCAGCAAATTTCAATCAAAATTTCACAGAGTAAAATTTCTTTCAGTATAATAGTGGCTTGATTTTTATATCTTCCCCTTGCTGTTTTAAATGCAGCTGTTTGTTTCATCTGATGGGAAAAGTGACTTTATCACACTGCTATCTCTCTCCGGTCATGTTATTTCAGATCAAAAAAGGACTTATCCATGAACCCAGTATATTTCTTAATAAAATGGGGTTTTTTTGTTACTATCTTACAATTGTTGTAATTTTTTTCTGAAGCAACATCAAGGTTTTTCTAAACAGTCCCCATTTCATTATCAATTAAAGTAGTTCAGACTTGTGTCAAGCCTGTGTGTTTTGGTATGCTGAAATTTTTTTCAGTACCATAAAAGAAAATTAAGACTTTCTCTTTAGAGCAGGGGTGGCCAACTTCTCACTATTCAAGGGCCAACACAATGCAGCTGCAGTATCAAAGGCCGCGCCAGGGACAATACTCTGATGTATAAGATGCACTAATAGAACGACCCATCCAAAAAACACTGATTTATGTCACCATAAGTACTATGGTGAAAAACGGGCACACACACAATTCAGTCATTAAAATTTTACCTTCCATCAAAAATTACTGTATCTTTTGCAAATTAGTTAATTTAACTATATTATACATAGTTTGAATTTTACAGACAAAACATTTTTTATGCATTTTTCTGCAATCATTTTTATCACTTACTTCTGATTTGGCAATCGGTGGAGCTGCACGGGTTGAATAGATGCTCAAGGAATTGATTCACACACTAATAGACTTCGAAAGGAGTTATTATTGGGATGGAAAAGTTGGCAGAAGTCAGTCATGTGGATAGTATTCACTATTATGGGTAAGCTCGTGATGGATGGTTACCAAAATAAAATAGACTAGCTTCGCATGGACCAGGCAGAGTACCGGTGGATATGAAAAAATACACACACACACACACACACACACTATTACCTGGTGCTCCTGTAAGTCCATGGGATTGCAGGGAACCAGAGCTACAATACATGTATTCTTTTTACTTGAGTTACTACAGACTTATATCAGGATATTTAGTTACTACTTCTTGGAACAAAATATCAGCATTTTGGTTTGATAGTGTTAGTCTGTTTCAACATGGAATGTCCCCAACCTGCTACACTGAAATTTAGAGATCAGTACTTCTATATTTTCAGCATAAAAAATCTTGTCCAGGTGTGGAACTCTGTCAAAGGCACAATATGAACTCAACCATCCAATACGAGACATTTTTGCTTTTTGAAATTATTAGGGTCTGCGTAGCCTAGCTGGTTATAATTTTAAGGTGTCATTGTGCGAGTTGGCATCCACTTCAAAGAAGTTTTGTCACTGTGAGCAGAACACCAAATATGCATTCAGCTACAAATACAGAGACCACAAAAAGACAACTTGCCCAACGAGGTGGAATGAAATGGGATAAGAAAATACCCATATAATAAACTTCAAAAGTAGCACGTGTGTATGAAAAGGCAGTGTGATGAAAACATAGCTAATTACAAGGGAACCAGATTTTTATGGCCTAAAGGTGAAACGTCGTTGCTAGGTTAAAAAACCTGAATTTCAGTTTTTTTTAAACAATCAGCAATGACATTTCATCTTTAGGTTATAAAAATCCAAGTCATACGGATATAATTACTATCTATCATCACTAGAAAACAATGAATGTAAATACTACTACTTTACCAAATACCAACTCTGGCCATATCGCTATAATGCAATTTACTATCATTAATGAGTTGGGTTGGAAATGTAGCTGCCATCTTTCTGTGGTCCCCTCAAGCTTATTAGGGAAAATATGTTATCTATATTCTTCCCTGGGTTTGAACATGAGACCGTGACAGCAACCTTATGGTGGTAGACGAGCATCTTACAACCATGCCACTCAGGCAATGAATGTAAATAGTCCGTTGATCAGGTCTGTTGTTGAAAATGATGACTTGAAGAATAAGAAAATAAATTTAGTACACAGTAATCTTACGTGCAACTCAACACAACAGTTGTTGGCTACTCCAGCTCTAGAGGACAGTGGTGAAATTAATATAACTTTAATTAGTGTGAGCACAGAACTTACTTGTCTTAGAATAAAGAAAGCTGGAAGAATTGAAGTAGGCACCTATTAGTGTCAGCGACAGTGCAAATATGAGCAAGCAGCCCAGTAATGCAGAACTTATGCAAGAGAGAAAAAGCCTGAAAAAAAGATAGAGGGCGGGAAAGAATAAAACGAGTGTAGAAACATCCCCAGAAGAAAGAAGTTATTCAGCAATACCTATTTGAATGAATTATTTGATCAAGCAAAGCAGTGAATAAAAAAAAACTAATTTTTTTAAAAGATTTCTAAATAAGGTACCAAGATATGTATGCATACACATAAAGCACATAAACATCAAACTCATTTATTTACACAGTAGACTCTTGATTATCTGAAACACGCGTTATCCAATGCACCTCCTTCTTACACTAGTGTGCAAAATTAAAGGATAACGCTGTTCAACAAAAGAATTCAAACAAGGAAGTTTCAACTGTTACAGGGTATTTTGAGCTGCTGATTTCTAACTGGAATTACTTTTGCTGCATTGGCTTTAGTGTCTGAAATGACGCATATTCTTCATTATTTCAATGTAGTCTGTATTACTATCAAAATTCAACTTCCACTTTATCTCAAAAACTAGAGACAATTTGACAAAACCAATGTCAGATTCGACACTCTAAAATCGCTGAAATATCTTTGAGAACAACATCAGTGTTGATCAGTGACAATTGATAAAACTGGATAAAGCTAAAAATATATGAAGCAGAAAAGTAATTTATGTGTCCCCCATCCCTTAAATTTGTATTATTTTACAATTGCTACTATAAATTTTTTTTTGGTTCCCAACTTCGAGACTTCAATGTGAGCCAATCTCACGTTTAAAAAGTCTTACCACAGAAAGCATCAGACTTACAAATGGTACAAATTTAATTCAACATTACACTTTACTTCTGAAACATTGATGGCAGCACTGAAAAATCAGAGACAACACTAGATACGCACTTAGACTGTTAGGTGCACACACACACTTCTGGCACAACTCACTGGGTAGTACATTGCCCATAGATGGCAGTAGACATGAGTTGTGCTTGGTTTGAAAGAAAGTATAGCCATTTACATTCAAGCTCTGTTGTAACAAACTTCAAGAGACTGAAAATTTGGATTCATAATTTCTGATTTAATAACAGAACATCCTATGAAAGATCCTATTCCACAAAACAGAATGGGGGAAGCTTACCATATCTCCAGTAATGACAGTTAAAGACAGTAGGTGGGATAAACTAGAAGATTTATGAAACAAACACTCATCGAACTGTCGAGACATGTAAGTAATTACAAAGTAGAAGGATCTAGCATCACAACTCTCAATATTGAAATAAAAATCATATTTTCAACTTCAGACGACCGGGTGAAATCTGAATATCTATTGGATTATTACAAAGGTGTGTGCTTATATAAGAGCTTTCAAGGACATGTTTGTGAATGACATGAAATTAAGCAATTCCATCACCATCTTTGATTTCTAGAGGATACCTGCACCAACTACTTGTATGATGTCCAATTATGTAGCCTCGAAAAACAGAATAATTAGACAATCAAAACAACAGCCAAGGTGCAGCATCGGAATAGCATCAGATGTTTTATTGTAAAAGATGATGGAAAAAAATGGTAAAAAATTTGATGGATATACATCATTATAGCTGTAACTTTTGATAATGGCACCTAAAAACTGCAGAAACTCGTCAGGTCCTTTATTACTAAGAGTAATTGTGTTTTCAAACATTTGGTACTTGAAAAATTTTATTGAAAACAAAGTTATTATAAAGTTTTCCAATAGCCTGTCTCACCTGTAATTTCTACCTCCAACACAATTATTCAGCCATTTGCAGTGATGATCAAATTCCGAGACACATTTATTACAAGCGCTGCAATGCTTTGAGCGCCGGCCTCTGCAGAGAAGTGGGGGGAAAAATTCAAAAATCATTTTACATTAAAATCTTCAGCAGTTAACAAGTTTGCCAATGCAGTTTAAAAAGTTTGTCATTCAAACTTTGAAATTTTTATTTCGCATACTCATTGTAATGAATAAATGAAGTAAGCTAACATGATATGCAAACTGATTTTTAAAAAAAAAAAAAAGAAATCTCACAAAGAAAACTTTGTAGTACCATAATCTGTGTCTCTGCAGGGATGCACACTTGAAATGAACAGGATAGAGTTTTGTAATGTATCCACCTATTGTTTGTTACCTAGGGCAGTGTTTCTCAATCACGATAGTACTTGCCTATACTATACTAGAGCCGTGGGTAAAACATCAAAAGAACCAAAAACCCTCTGAGCTATGCCATAGTCATTCCCTACATTCATCTCTTAATTCCTGCTTTGTTCTGGAACAGATTTTAGAAAAAAAAATTCTTATATTTTCATGCAAATGAAAATAGCTTGTGGAGATTTACAATAGAAAATGATTCAAACGTTTTAATCTGTTTCTTCTGAGTCTCCAAGCTCATCGTAATCCATCATAGGGTGCGGCATCTTCGTTTTTATCTTCATCTAGGCTGCCATCGCCATTCACTTTCAAAGAGAATATCATCTTCAGTTCCATCCTTCGCATTGCTGACGCAACACTTTTTGAAGGATCGGCAGAAACAGAATTCCACACCTTATGTGCCATCGGAACTCATCCATTCGATCCACAAATCCCTCAAATAGTCTTTGAAAGGCTTTTTGATGCTCACATCTAAAGGCTGTACAATCAACGTTAGCCCACCTGGTATCAAAGCCAATGATGTTTTCGATTTCTTTGCCTCGGCTTCGACATTATCCGTTCTGTAGGCTTCGAACATATCCCATACCAATAATGCCGGTTTCTCGAACACTGCTACAAAAATGACTACCGATTGCGGGGATCGATATTTTCTCATTAAAAACTGACCCGAGTATAAGCCGACCCCCCCACTTGAACAAATTTTTCCACAAAAAAGCTTGGCTTATACACGAGTATATATGGTAAATGATATAATGTGACTTACACTTTTACTTCACAGATATGACAAAACTGATTCTCGATGACATGGTTGTGTTTTTTACGATCAAATGTTGGCAAGGGACCTTTGTTTTGTTTGGCACGAACGTTGATGTCAGCTGGATCCAACGATACACTTATCAGGTGAATCGCAATGTGGAATGTAAATATTATTACATTGATCTAAACCACAGTTAAGTTTTGTATTGCACAAAAATTAATGCGCATGAACAAAAAATACAAAATTTAGATATTTTATCATATACAAAAATTTCTGGTGTTCATAGAAAAATCTGAATAAAATTGATTTCAATGGCTTTTTTCTCAGCCCAAGATATCAAGGAAACATATTTTCTGGATATTATGCCGAGGTGAACTCGGACAGAAAAGTAATCTTGTCTCAGCTGGGACTCAAACCCAGGCCTTCTTGCATACTGGGCAAGCATGGCACTTGGGCTGAGAAAAAAGCAGTCTATCCCTCTCTCTACCGTCCCTTCTATTGGGCCATTTCCTGAAGTTAGGCTACTAATGCCTCTACTTCACTGCCTCACACCACAATGCTCGAAATAAGGAAGGTAGCATCATATCTCCTGTGGTGTAGATGGCAGTATGCTTGCCTGGTATGCAAGAGGGCCTGGGTTTGACTTCTGGGGGAGACCGGATGACTTTCAGAGTTCACGTCAGCATACCATCCAAAAAATGTTCTTCTTTAAAATTGATTTTAGTAATACCAACTCAATTGTCTTACCATGCATTTTTTTAACAACTCTTGTTACATACCTGATAATTTTTATTATTAACTTTCTGAATGAAAAATAGAATTATAATTATGCAGCATAATTGAAAATGACTATATTAAAAAAACACCACCTTAATACTCAACTTACATGCCTCCCCCTAACCAGTGCCATCTTAAGGCACGGCCCGGGGACCTCAAAAGGAAAAGGGCCTCACAAAAATGAGATCAGGTTGAGATTTTCGAGAATTTGCCTGGTAGGGCTGCAGAAAAATCATTTGGCCCGGAGGCCCATGATGCTCTTAAGACGGCCCTGCTCCCAACTTACTATACATTCTGAGTTACACGATTTTTTGTGAAAAATGATTGGTCTATGAATTCAAGCATGATTCATAAGCATCACAGGATTATTGCCAAGATGAAAACTGTTTACATTATGATGTTTATCATTTAAGAGATGAGTTATCCGGTTGACCTAGAAGCAGATTAAGGTCAGTTGAGGAACCAGGCACAGAAGAAAATATTGGGCTCCTTAAAAAAAGAGTAGTGTAAAGGAATTTTTTAAAGCCCTACAGAAATCTAGGCCCGGTGCGCCCATCATTGAATCAGCCTCTGAATTGATGAGAACACCACATAGTCAAATCTCTTTCTCGAAACTTGATGTCTTGAAAAAACTTTAGATCTCGAAGAAAAATATTCCTGTATTTACTGTACTAAATCAATGCATTTTTACCTGTCTTGGAGTATTTTTTGAAAAGCCAAGCTATAATGATAGTAAAACAGAAAAAACATCATTTTTTACTTTGAGAGATCCCATTTAAAAATCAAGAATCCCTGTAAAAACGCTGCTTCATTTTCGGGAGTAAACTAAGAAAGGGTCAAAATTATTTACAGGTCTTACTAGTATAGATGACTAAGACGGTTCAAAGAGCAAAAAAATAATATATATATATATATATATATATATATATATATCAAATCCAAGCTTACGTATAATTTCAAATAAGGTAAGTAAATAAAAGTTGAATCAAACAAAAAAAAAATAAGTATTTCAGTGTGTTTGCCATAAAGTGTAATTGTGAACATTGAGTAACTTGGCACAAAAACTTTATCATTATGTAGTAAAATTTTATATTTTAGATTTTGTCAATTAAAGTTTTTGTCATTTTTGGTGTTTTCTCTTCTCTTTCTTATGTAAAAATTCTTTTCTCGACAATTCTGTCTTGATATGTTTTTCTGTCCCATCAGTTTCAAGATAGAGAGGTTTGAACTACAACAAAGCTTATTCCATTTTTCCGAGGCTAAAAGTTGAAACCATAAGAGCACTTAAAGATTAAAATTTTTCAATTGATTTAGAGATGAAATCTTAATACTGATGTCAGCTTAGAGAAAGGAAGTGATGATCGATGCATCCAATCTGAAGTAAAACTTTACTGTCAGTCTGAAAAAAAAATTATTTAAAGTGACGCTGACAATACAAGCAGTATGCAAGTCTGGTTTTGGCCCATGGTTCTCTTGTCTTTAGCCACACATTGCTTGCTTCTTTCGATACACAAGGTTTTGGAAAAAAAACATTCAGAGTATAATATCAAACGTACAGGATGTCCATTTTTATCATTGTCCAATAGTTATTTCCTGAACCATTGGTTAGAGATAACTTTCAATTAGTAAAAAGTTTCAAATAATGTCACCCATGTTCTTAAATGCCGTTCAAATGAAGATTATTAATAAAAAGTTACATCTCAATTTTTACACGCCCCCCCTTGTCCTCTAACTTTCAATTATAAAGTTGTTGCCCTGTCTCTCCTGAGGCCAATAAAAAAAATTTCCCATGTTTCTAAGTGCAATATTCGCCGAGCTATTTGAATTCAAATTTAAAGAGGAAAAGTAGAAAGAGCAGCATAAACTAAGACAATGCTCCTTACCCTCATTTATGCTGTTCTTTCCCAACTTTTCCGAGTTTTTAATTCAAATATCCCAGTAAATGGGATAATTGAATCTACTTAGAAACATGTGTTTTTTTTTTATTGGCCTTAGGACAGAAAGGACAACGACTTTCTAATTAGAAGTTAGGGGACACGTATATATAAAAATTAAAATAAAAATTTAAATTTTTTACTTTTTTTATTGATATTTCGCATTTGAACAGAATTTAAGATGATAGACATCATGAGAAACATTTTTCCCATTTGAAAGTTGTCTCTAAAACTAATGGTTTAAGAAATAGCCATTGGACAACGATAAGAGTGGACACCCTATAATGTAGGGTGTCCATATATTATATGCTCTGAATATGTTACATCAAAAAACATCACATTTGAAAGGATACAACATTAGCGAACACCTGCCAAGCTCCACTCGGAAGGCTAGGAACAAGAATACCAAAGTATAAAACTGAAAACATAACG
Organism: Pholcus phalangioides; assembly: GCF_987345545.1. Lineage (NCBI taxonomy): Eukaryota > Metazoa > Arthropoda > Arachnida > Araneae > Pholcidae > Pholcus > Pholcus phalangioides. The sequence continues at coordinate 9,762,672 of NW_028301609.1, forward strand.
ATGAAAAACCAAGCTAGGATTTGTAATGGGTGCAACGGTAAGGACCAGCCATTCTTTCTCCTCCAATGTCTGCGATCTTTGATGGCAGTAAAACAGATCATCTGTAATTATTGAGAAATATAAAATATTTAATAAATTTCAGTGATTAAATTCACTCAATTTTTTTAAAATCATTTTCACCATCAAACATTAATAAAAAACTAACGATCAATGCTTTGCTAATCATTCATTTAAAAAAAACCAACATTTTATTGCAATTCATTTGAAATCACATCTAAAAGGCATTTTGTGACTTGATAAATGCAATAAAGATGACGAAAAAAACATAATAATCTAAATTTTTGATTTATATTATGGGAACAGGTGCTGTATAATCCAGACCGCCAAATCCAATATAATCCAAATCGCCAAGGGTGCTATAAGTCGCCAACGCTGGCGCTCTCAGTTATGCCGATCGGGACTCTCACTTGCTTTGCCGGGTTGTCATTGTTCTAGATTGTTCCTCTGTAGCTTCCATTACCCATCCATTATAGATGGCGCTTAAAGCGCGGGCGATTCAAACGGATAACAGTGTTTTTTCCCTTTGTGCAGTAGCGTCGTTGTCTTGGATTATTCCCAATGCGATTACCTTTCATTAGTTGTTTTTAGCGCGTCTTTTCAAATGTTTGAATAGTCATTTAGTGTTTTTTGTTCCGAGAGTTAGGATTACATTTTCATCGACCGGTAAGGTTGTATCATTTTTATTTATTTTTCTTATTAATATTCGTTATTTTATTTAATTTCCGTTATTTATTTAAAAGAATCTGGATACCCGGAAATAATCCGGGTTTTAATTTTTTTATACGTAGAATATGCTTATTTATACAACATGCAGAAGCGTTGTTTATTTAAATATACTATTATATTTCATTTAGGCCCTATGTTTCATGATATTTTTCAAATTTGAATGGGTTTTTAATATTGTTTCCTATGCTGACGATTTTTTTTTTCGGCGTCCGCAGTGTCTAACGGCCTTGGCGACTTTTGATTGGGTCGTCTGACATGTTTGGCGCCGAAAAAAAAAAATCGTCAGAAATCGCCACTCTCTGGATTATACAGCACCTGTTCCCAGAACCATATGGCATGGAATGACAAGTAGCATTTCCTACTAGGCTGCTGCACAGCTAAAAATATGGCGGAGCCCATGCAAAATTATATGCTAACATGCCAGATTGAAATGATACAAGTTCATTATGATTCAATGATGCAAGGAAATCTTAACGCATTGGCTCAACCCAGAAAAAATAGCGCCGGAAATGTTACACCCGCAGGTTGAATAAATTCAGTTTAGTTCCAAAATTAAACTTTCCGATGGGAACAGTTATATTATAAAATAGAGATTCCCTTGGCAAATGTTTTCTGACGATAAGTCACCAAGGCCGACATAATGGTGCCTGGGTTGCCACATTCTTTCTGGATCTTTCTATGCACATCAGTTTCTATTTAGGTGAAGCTAGTTACTGTTTTTTTTTAATTGATGGAACCGAGGGTCTTATGCCCTGATCGGTTTATTATTCAAAATAGAATCTGGATACCTTGCTGTTCAGTCTGAAAAGTGATATTTTTCATTAGTATTATTATTATTATGCTTGTTGGTTTCCATTATTGTTGTGTTTTCTTCGCTGGCGATTTTTTCAGTGTCCATAGTACCAAGTTTGGGCTTCCGCAGTAACATATACATAAATTATAACAGAGTATGGACAAATTATAAACATTTTACCAAGACTGTAGCTGACATTAATTCAACTATATCGAATTCAACTTCGAAACTCGTGTCACTGCATTCAGGAATGGGGTGCGATTCGTCGTCACGCCGTGAATAAAAGGGTTTTTCTATTCAGTGACTCATCCGGGAGGGGACACGCCCCTCTCCCAATATCAACAATGCGTATGGGTTCGATCCCCGGCGGTTAATAAGCAAATCGCGCACCGCGAATAACAACTATTTTACACATAAGAGCTATACAAACCTCGGGAAATACTTTTTTTCCCTTTGCGAAATGAATACAAATTGCACGAGCAATGTGGATGTAATATGTGTGTTACGCAGCGCAACAGCTTCCCATATTAAGTAACAGCTTCGCGAATCATTTAAACTTTGGAATGGTTTTTCCGAGCGAATGAAAGCGCTGCGTCGGAACTCGACGAAGCTGTCCGCGGCATTGCTCGAGTTTAAACTGTCGACATCGACATTTCCTCTTCAAAACACATACGACGTTTTTCAAACGCAAGTGCGATATGAAAACATTAACACCGGAAGTCATTAGCCTAAAACGAGGAGGAAAACTTTGGTGTCGGTTCTTATAACTTCTCGTTCTAAGACTTTTAGAGAAAAGCTCCAATAGAGGTCGCTATAAACAAAGTTAAAGATACCCGGAGTGCAGCAGTATGGCCGATCAAATGGTGATTTTTTTTTCCTTTGAGAAATCGATCGTAAATTATTTATAATTTACCCTGCACCAATTTTTTTTGCTCAGTACTTGAATATTAATGTCCAAACATTGAGACCGCTAGTACCATCTATCGCCGCTGTGGTGGTCGCGAGGTCCAGGGTTCGAACCCAAAGCTGCATTAAGAGCTACATTAACTTACAAGCGGCTTTGGTTCGAACCCCACCGTCGTGATCGACTGAAGTTGGTTCCCAACTTCAAGGCGCGAATACGAACCGATCTTCCCTTTAAAAAGTTCATCTGAGTTGCGAAGAGGTTATGTAAATATAAGTACATAAGAGTTGTGCAAAGTTGGTTATGTAAATATAAAGCAGATACCGGATACAGATTATACAAGTCTATGCACCAACACCAAGCTATTCTGAGGAAGTTGAGGAATTTTATGGAAAAGTGGACAAGATGAATAGTAAAAAAAACCATCATATCAAAATTGCAATGGGTGACTTTAATGCTAGAATTTGAGAGAAAAGAAATGGTGGAAGCTCAGTTGGAAGTCATAGTTATGGTGTACGAAATGACAGAGGAAACAGACTAATTTGCAGAGAGCGTTTATGCAGTTGAGAGAGTTTTGGAGTTGTTTATGCATCACAAATTCATTTTTTAAGAAGAAACTTGGAGAAGCCAACTACTACTACTTCACCAAACACCAACTCTGGTCATACCGCTATATTGCAATTTACTGCCATTAGTGAGATGGGTTGGAAGTGAAGGCGCTGTCTATCGGTGGTCGCCGACTGGAACAACAAGTGAGATCGACTACATCCTATCTAATAAGAATCATATGATCTAAGACTGCAGTGTTTTCATTACAGGAAGCGATCATCGACTGGCGAGATGTAGAGTAATGCTTAACAATAGAATGGAAAGAGCAAAACATCAAAAATACAAGAACTGTCATCAATATGGCAAATCTTCAAGAACATCGATATGAATTACAGTTAGAGCTGAAGAACCAATTTGATGTTATATAACGCCATAGAAGATAGGCAAGATGTCAGCAGGGTTGGGTTTTTGACATGGCAAGCGTCAAAAACTGGCTTAAACCGTCAAAAACCTAAATGAATGCCTTTTGATAATGTTTTGAACACAATAGGTATACAACATGATGAAAAACTTACTTTTTTGCATACCACAATGTTTTATTTTTAAACATTAATTTATTGCAATAATTAAAACAAAATGTTAATTATAATTTGCAATTTTGAATTCTTCAACATAAGAGCCTAGAACATATAAAATATAATTTTATGGTTTATTTATCTAAGCTACTCATTACCTGTGTTCAATTTGCCAAGTGGAATATAGAACGGCTTATTCAAAATATGTATGATAGCTTCTGGGGTCAAAAACCTAACCCTGATGTCCTAACTCGGTATTAAAACTATCAAAATTACATGAAAGTTACCCGTAAACTTCTTCCTCTTGAATACTCCTACTCCATCAATCATTTACCGTTATCCCAAGTTTCACATATCAAATACCTTGGTGTCATTATTTCAGCCGACCTACGTTGGAACAAACACATCGACTACATTTACCAGAAGTGTCTTAACAAACTTTTCTTCCTCCGCCGCAATCTTAAACACTCTACTCGGGATATCAGACTTCTCTGTTACCAAACTTATATATCCCCCGTCCTCTCCTACGCCGCTGAAATCTGGGACCCTTACACCTCCAGTAATACAGACAAACTTGAATCAATTCAAAATAAATCCGCCCGATTTGTTCACGACTGCTGGTCATCTTTCATTTCTGTGTCCGAACTTAAAAATGAACTACATCTCCTCCCTCTCTCTACTCTTCGTCTCATTTCTCGATTAACATTGCTTTATAAAATTTTCCATGGTCAGTTCAACATGGATACTTCTGGTATCTTAGCCAAACCATCCTACATCTCTAGAAGACTCGACCATTCCCTTAAAATAAAATCTATTTTTGCTTCCACTGACTGCTTTAAATACAGCTTCTTTCCTCATACCATTGGTGAATGGAACAAACTCCCAAGCTCTATTGTTGAATCTCCCTCTATCACTAGTTTTTTATCCAACATCAAACAATATCTTTGTCATTCTCAATCGCATCCTCTTGTATAGGCCCAAGGGCCAACAATATTGTATAAATAAATAAATAAATAAATAAAATCTTACTGTCAATGATGTCAAATAGTTTTTGTTAACTTGATAGATATGTTAAATAACAGAACACTCACTTTTATTTAGATTAAAGGGTTTTATATTCAGAATGATAATTACTGAGGAAAAATATCTATTTTATTTTAAATTTTCTGGTCCGCCCAAAATTTTATTCCATATAAAAATTCTCACGCAGCATCTGTGTGTGTGTTGATGCTTTAATTAAATTCATTTATTTTCACCAAAAAATTTCTTAAATCAGGGTGTATAAATTCACAGAGCTTTAAAGAGTATTTTCAACAAAAGCAGAGCTGACAAGACTTGATACCCAAAGCATTTATTTTGCACGTTTGAATACAGCTTCAATTGGAAAACCATTGCATTATAAATGCTAGTAAATGTACCATATCATAGTGCAAAAGTAAGAACAACTAAGTTTGACATACAAGCTAGCATTGCCAAATTAAATGACATTTTAGTCCTACAATTTAATATTTTGATCGCTAGATATATTTCAATGTTATGAGCAATAAGAGTATCGTTTTAAGTATCAGTGGTTATCGAGATAATTTAATAACAGAAATCAACATTACGTACATGATGTAATAAACTTTTTTAAACACTTATCTGTTGTAAAAAGAGGACAGCAGACGGTTTATATCAATACAAACATATATAAGCAGTTGAAGAAATTTTGGAAGGTCAAGAATCATCTTCAATCAAAGAATGTCAAATCGCTCCACAGTTTTCCCTTCAATGTTCATGTTATGCTTTATTCAAATTTTATAAGAAAAAAAACATATATTGCCCAAAATAATTCTGTCGAGAGTAGAAAATTATTTTAGAATCATATTTTTTAAATATTTATTCTTTGTATAACAGTCACTTTAAACATTGCATGCAATTAAGGTCTGCATTTCCAATGGGAATTTTTATATCGAAAAGCAATATTTGAGGTTTTTGACATGACACAAAAACCTGCCAACCCTGGATGTCAGCATGATGAACAAAACTTTAACCACTACCCTAAAAGAAGTAGCAAAAGAAGTCGCTGGAGAAAAAGAAGTTAAAGCAATGAAGAAGAAACAAAGAAACTGATGAAGAAACATAGAAACTGATGAAAGATTGGAGAAAATTTTGCATTAAGAATAATGACCCTAAATCAAAAGTGGAATATGCAGAACTTTGTAAGACAGTGCGAAAGTGGGTTACTGACGATATTAAGAAGTTTAATTGCAATAGCGTAAAGAAAGCACTGGAAGATAATAGGAGCTTAAAATCAGCAAAACGAAAACTGTGTTGGGAGAAAGGAAATTTTTGTACTAAAAAGGAAAGATGGAACCCGAGGATAAAAAACAGGATGGAAATGAAATTATTAGTATTGTTGAAGAATTTTATAATATTCTATACCAGTGGTCGGCAAACTCATTGGTCAACAGAGCCAAATATCAACAGTACAAAGACTGAAATTTCTTTTGAGAGCCAAATTTTTTAAACTTAAACTACATAGGTAGGTACGTTATTAACTTAATTAGGGTATTCCTAAGCTATCCTTTGCTAAAAATGCCCCTGATCTGACTGAGGTCGCCCCTTCCAACTCTCCCATCCACACTCGTCTTGTATACTTGTTTCGTCTATCTCCTTTCATTCATCCTCTCTATATGTCCAAACCATCTCAACATACCTTTCTCAATCCTCGACACATCTTCTTTCACTCCACAATGCTCCTTAACATTAACTTAATGTTTTAAGTCTTAAACTATAGGTACATTGAATTAAAAAAAACTTGATATCATACTTAATAACAATATTATTTATCGATAAAATTAAATTGTAAGGTATCCATAAAATAAAATCATGTGACAATGACTGACAAACACTAATGTGAACAATGGCCTTGCATCTCCTTGGAAAGTTAGGGTAAGTCAGGTTTGCATGTTGTTGTTTTTAATTTTAGACATGATTCCAGGTTCTTATCAATAAGACGACTTCTCAGTTTACTCTTGATAAGGTAAGAACAGCAAATGCTAGTTTTTTTCAGCTGATTATATGAGTCAGGAATACTATTCCAGGTGTTATCAATCAACATATCTTCCTTCTCCTGGTCTTTCAAAACAGACCACTTGTGCTGTGTAAGTTCACATTTGTTTTTCTCCAATATTTCTATATCAGTACAAAGATGTTCAAAGTTCGAGCTTCACAATTCTTTTTTTAAATCCAGCAATTGCATGTTAAAGTTGCCAATGCCAATATTAAAGGGAGAAAATTTAATTCTGTTACAGTGACATTAAGAGGTTTTTAACAAAGGCTAATGTCGCTTTGCTGTTTCTGAATTCCTGAAACCTGCAGAGAAAAGCTTCTCTCATATTTAAAAGTGTTGTTTTGAAATAGCAAATGTCAATATTAGAATTATTTTCTTGGCAATGTTTCAACAGGCTTGAAAAGTGAATCAAAGTTTCTCTTTCAAAATCTTGAGCAAAAAGAGATAATTTGTTTTCGAATGAAATAACTTTTTATAATTCTTTTATAATAATGAAAAAAATTGTGTTTCTTTTCCCCTGTAGTTCACGATTAAGCTGATTTAGATGAGACATAACGTCTACCATGAAATAAAATTTTTGGATGCACTGATCATTCGTTGATTCTGGATAATGAACACCCTTCTCAAGGAGAAATGATTTAATTTCTGTTAATAAGGAAATGAAATGTTTCCTCTTGATAACCACCGTACCTTGTCATAGAGCAGAAGATCTGCATACTCACTCTAAATTTCAACTAAAAATTCTTTAAATTGGAGATGATTAAGAGCTTAAAGAACTATAATGGAGATGTGATCATCTTAATCATCAATTCCATAATTTTGCAAATTTCTTCTGAAAACGTCTGCGCACAAAGCACTTCTTGACGAATTTCTTGATGAATGATGCAATAAGTAAGTATCCTCCTGTGGTCAATTTTTTTCTTTTTTAACCCATTTCAACCTGTTCAACAAACCCGTTTCTTACGCTGGTCATACTTTTTGCCCCATCTGTTGAAATTGAGACAATTTTATAGAGTGGAATATGATGTTTCTCAATGCATTCAATTACAGCATTTGCTATATCCTTTCCACATGTTTGAGGGGCAATAATCCTAAAAGTTGTTCTTTAGGACCTGTAAATGAATTAACATTGTTGGAGGACTGCATCCAGTAATTAAATACAGAACTTGATTTTTCTTGACTCTTTTGAAGTTTCTCAACTGCTTTTTTCCTTGCATTACAGACAGGATATTTAGTACTAAATGACACGTGTTTAGTTGTAAAGTGCCTCTCCAAATTTTATTTTTTGAGCCAATTTTTCCTGACAAATAAGACAGGTCGGAAGGCCATTTAAGTTTTGAATCAAAGCGAAAGTCCGTCCAATCAACTTTAAATTCACAGTTTTTGTCTTCCGTTTTTCTTTTCTTCTTTGTAGCCATGTCAAACAGGGCACCTAAAATAATGTTTCATTTTATAATAATAAAGCCACCAACACAAAATAATTACAATTCTTAAATTGATAACAAAGATACACGTAGGATTCACAGTTGGTTGGAAAAATACGGGTAACTTTATGCTTCGAGTAGTAATGTAATGTCATTTAGATTACCTGTTAAAGTTTACTCATTATGTTACAATAAAAAAATGGTTATGGCCGAGCAGAAAACGGGGAGGGTTCCAAATTTCACCCAGGTTCATGTTTAATATTATCGAACAATTTAATAATATCAAAAATAGATCTCAACAAATGTTTGATGCAATAAGTCACCAAAACAAGAATTGCAATTTAAATCACATTTTTAACAAAACATAGGAAATTGAATTGAAGATGGGGGGCCCCATTAGAAAAAAGTATAAATAATTAGATTTAAGACATGATAATCAAACTCAAAATACAACCCTTTGAATAGGCAGGAATCTATTTTGGGGGGGGGTCTAAATATTTAGCAGGACATGATAGACGATAAAAAAAAAGTGTTGGCTTACGGATATCTGGCTCCTGTCTCTGGGAAATGCGCCAAAGACGGGTTCATAAAACATGTTAACAAATGTTAACAAAATGTGTGTCTGTACATGATTTTGCAAAAATCTGAAATTTTTGTGTGCCCGCACATAGTATTTTGTGGAAGAGCCACCACTCAAGGGGTCAAAGAGCCGCAGGTAGCTCGTGAGCCGCTATTTGCAGACCACTGCTCTGTACAAACATGAAGAAAGGGATCGGAACAGAGGAAAAGGAACAGAATTTGTACAAGTAGCACCTATGCTGAAAGAAGTTTACAAGGCTATAAGATGCATGGAAAAAGGGGAAATGCCCAGCCGAAGATTTCAATAGACATTATTAAAGAAGCAGAAGAATTTGCCACTATGCTAGTTGCTTTATTCACAAATTGTCTCACAAAATCGAATGTGCCTGAAGATTGGAATAACGCAATGATGGTTCTTTACAAAAAGGGTGAAAAATAGGATATCAAGAACTATCAACCACTCTCTTATCAGTAATTTATAAAATCTCCACCAAAGCGCTGGCACATAGGCCTGAATCCACATTGGATGAAGCCCAACCAAAAGAACAAGGAGGCTTTCAAAGTGGATTTAGTACAATGGATCACATCCAAACAATCAGGCAACTAGTAGAGAGAGAGAGACAAGGAATACGAATTACCATTATGTATGGCCTTCATTGATTTGATTTTGAGAAAGCGTTTGACTCTGTCTTCACAACTGCTATTGTTAAGGCTCTAGAAGTAATTGGGATAGAGAAGACATACATCAATATCATCAAGAAAACATATGACAAAGCAACTGCAATGATTCGTTTGGCTAAAGGAAAAGCAAAGATCAAACTTGGGGAAGAGATAGAAGTAAAAAGCTGTGTATACGTGGGACAAGAAATTACTACGGAATCATTAATTACATAAACAGAAGGATCAGGATTGGATCGAGCACTTTTGGCTCGATCCAATGTTCTTTCAGATTTCAATGTTCGATCCGAATTTTCTTTTCAGGCATGGCATGTGGAACAGAAAAGTATTTAACCAGTGTGTGCTCCCAGCACTGACTTATGGAGCTAAAACATGGACACTCACAAGCAAGACGATACAAAGGCTATAGACAACACAAAGAAGCATGGAAAGATGTATGTTAGGCATCACAAGAAAAGACAAAAAACAAATCACTTGCTATGCCTAACAAACATCTTATATCGATATCATGGAAAGAATTAAACGTTTCAAATATAAATGAGCAAACGTCCAAGAAGGTGTCCCCCACACAAAATGGATAGATGAGATCAGAAAAGTAGCTGGCGTCAACTGGATAATTAAAGCATCAGGCAGAATAACATGGAAAAATCTAAAGGAGACTTTTATTCAGCAGTGGATTGAAAATGGTTGATGATGATGAAACGTGCTGTGGGCTACTACTTACTACTAAACCCGACATGCACCTTGTCCATATTCCTCTGCGGAACTTCTAATGAATTGGTACGTTGGAATGTGTAAGTAGGGTTAACAGACATTCTATTTTTTTATGTCATTTCAAGCGTCCTCCTATGCTTCAGAAAATTCATCCTTTTGTCCCCTTTTCTGACATAACTTTTTTCTCCAATTTTTTTTTCACTCTGAAATACATATTTCTTCACACTTCATTAAAATAAGTGTTTCTCCTCCCCCCTCAAATTTTTACATGTTTTGACCAATCGCTGACCAATTTTTCCCCAGAGTAAAATAACCCAAGTTACCTCCACATAGGGTAGATGCTCTTTAAACAGACCACAACATGTCCCAGCTTGCTCCAGGATATGAAAAAAAAGACTATGTATCTCCAACGTTTGCTCACCAACAGTAAATCCTGTGTACTGAAGTGAGGATTTCACCTCTTCCATCCAGAAATAAAGAAAATGTGATGTGAGCAACAATGCCAATTCCTGAGACCCACAAATCGTCTCTCACAAAAAAAGCAACTCATTTCGCCGAAAGGAAAAACAATTCTTCTGAGGGTAGACCTCAACAAGGCTATGGAAGCTTTTAGAAATGCAAATAACGAACTAAAGACTAGGTTCTTTGCTAAGGGAAACCTTTCGCCATGCTCCAGGCAAAGCAATAAAATTGACCAGGCAGTGGGAGCAATGCATTTTCAGCAGAGGGAGACAGATCGTTGTTTGATTTCTTTTTAGCAGTTCTATTACAGTTAGGTAAACTATTGTGGTGGGGCTTTTATTTCAGTCAGTATAGCGGTGCCATCTGTGGTGAAAATCGGGGAAAGTGAAGTCACGAAAGAGCCACCCTCCTTTCTTAGTTTTTGAAGCTGGTAACCCTACATCTAGGTGAGGTTTGTTTCTGTATAATGCTAGTTATACGTAGTGCTGCAATCTATTTTTCTAACTATGAGTGAAATAAGTGCTGCTTCATGATCTGGGAATCTACTGCGGGTCCCTTAAGTGATCAGGGAATGTATTGCGGGTCACAAGTGATCTGTAAATGTGCCACTTAGGGTGGTATTCACCGACATGGTTTAAACTATAGTTACAATTTTTAGATAGATCGACACGGATTGGTTAAAATCCGGTTTTTAACCAATCTATGTTGATCTCTTATCCAAAAATTGTGACTACAGTTTAAAACATGTCGTTGAATACGGCCCTTAGTTCAATTATATAAAACTTAACTTTAGGTTTACAGTTGCAGGCCACATTTGGCCTGTGCATGTTGTATGATTTAACCGCATGTGCTTTGTGTACATTCCTCCATGGAATTTTTTTGAATCCATACATGCTGGTATACACTGTATGCATAGGTGTCGTGCTAACATAAATGTTTGAATTTTCATGCTACTTAAGTACCATTTTGAAGGTCTGCCCGCTCTCAAAACTGCTTCAAAAAATAAAGGGAATTATAAAACAGCTATCGTGATCAGATATTTTCAAAAATAAAACTTGCATCCAATATCATCCTTAAAAACTAGATGGCACAGTAAATGCTTCATCAAGGATGGAAATATTTTTCACACAACGGAATTATATAGGTTAGAGCTGTATAGCTTTCTGGAGAATTACAGTAAGTCAAGACCATCTTTGTTGTCGTGAAATGAATGTTTATCCATTATTTTGTACTTGTCTGTTATCTGAACAACCATTCGCGAGTTTTTCCCCCAACTGGCTCTTTTTAGGCAGGGTTTGTTACATCCATGGTACCTGTATCAGCAATATCGTCAGAAACACTCAAGATACAGTTGGAAATCGAATACACAGGCCACTATGCTGGTTGACATAAAATTTTGGATGGCTTTTGACCAGCAGCAAAATATCCTAATATGAATTTGTTGTCACCTATGCTTTAAAAAAAGTATTGTTTCATTTGCTTTCTCAATAATAGAGAGCAGCACGAGTCTTTTTTTTTTTTTTTTTGTGTGATTCATTAATGTTCTCAAATTTCTGGATAGATGGCAGCAAGAGCTGGGCACCTCCACATGGACCTCAAATTGTACTAGTACTAAGCCGACCATATTTCACGGTAAAAATAAGGGAATTTGGGATCTCAAATACAGAAAAACATGGACACAATTGCCAGTTGTCACCAAAGGTGAGCACAAATCCACTGATTACATCAGAAACCTCTAAAGAATTGCCAAATGGCAAGTGATTGAAGCACTCATAGGTGGAGATGGACTCAAAGGTCTGAGGGGGGCCATGATGATGTAAAAACAATATACAGGGTGTCCTGTAAGTCCTAATTAGGCTTTTGTCTCATCAACCATATTTAAAAAATACTCAAAAATGTGTTTACAAATCACAATGAACTATTTTTGAGAGTGAAAATAGTGTCATGAAATAAAAAAATCTAAATATTTATACGGTCCTCTAACTTTCACTATTGGAAAGTTGTTGCCGTCTCTCCTGAGACCAAGAAAAAATTGAATTGAAAAATATTTGAATTCAACCTGAGAAAAGTTGGGAAAGAACAGCACAAACTAATGGAGAATGCTCATTTATGCCATTCTTCCCCAACTTTTTAAAACCGATTTTAAATTCAAATACCTCAGTGAAAAATAAGAAACATGGAAATTTTTTTTGTCTGGCACACAAGAGGCAGGGAAATTTTTTTTTTAAAATCAGAAGTTGGATCACAAATATTTAGATTTTTTTATTTTACGACACTATTTTCACTCTTAAAACTGGTACAGGGTGAATTGTAAACACATTTTGAGTATGTTTTTAAATTGGGAACCATACCTCTACAATGAATGGTTGATGAGATACAGGTCGAATTAGGATTTGAAGGACACCCTGTATGCACACATATTTAGTTCACCCATACACATCTTTGATGTTTGTACTCTGAACATCTATAACTTGTTCCAGGAATATAATTAATGTAAGTCGAAAAATAATAATTTTAAAAAATGAATTTACTTTGTTCAAATACATCATTTGAATCTTACAACACATGTGCGCGCACGCACACACAAATAAAAAAGAAAAACTGTCAATATTATTCCTGAATCAGGAAAGAAATTTACTCCAGTGTGGAAGCAGAAGGACACTAATGTCTACCCTTTTCTGGATGAGTGGATACAGAAGGGTAAAGAGTTTCCTTGACCCTTTGCATGAAAGATGAACGCCATCCAGTAAATAGTTCCCCCACTCCTAGAAAAAAATTGTTTGAGTCACATAATGCATTGTAAACATGAAATTTTTTTTTTACGCATTCATGTAAATCACTGTTTTTTTATCTTCTAACCATAGTAAAAACAACTGGTTAAAAAAAAATCAGTTAAGTGATTAAAATATGTATTCTTAATGATTAACAAGATTTGTTTCAATTAATAAACAGTTAATTTTAATAAAAAATCTGATTTTTTTTCAAAAAAATAAAAAAAAATCATGACTTTTTCATATCCTGCCATCAAGTATGTTTGGTTCACGTTCGCATATTCTATGTACAGAAATGACAGCCTTTTCCTGCATAAGAGAAGTAAAAAAAAACTGCCATCTTGGCAGGCCCATCATTTCCACTTTTTCTGGGGGGGGGGGGGTACCAGTACTCTGGTACTGGGTCCCTTATCTAAGAGATTTCGCTGATTCCCAAAAACTTCTCTGAAAGGTTTTCTCTGCCCACCGCCAAAGATAATTTTGAAAACAACCCCGCTCTCTAAAATTTCCCAGTACTCAAGATTGCCACCCACAACATACACATTCCATTGTCCCAGTTACCTTCTAGCTCTGATCTTGCTATAACCCATCTGTAAGATTTAACAGTATCATTGCCCCCTACCTGACTACAAGGATAAAGGCCTTCCAATTTATGTACATAACATACACTTTTGAAAATAATTTCCCAATTTCATGTTCTATACTGCTTACTGAATCCTTATTCGAGCCCTAACCCCCCACACATGGATGCTGATCTAATACTTGAATGGGCCCCCTGGAAATTTCTCCCTTGAAATGTTTTAGATTACAGTAACAAAATATCAGTAATTAGTAATTATAGTGGCAAAAAAATACAAGATTCTAATGTAGATTTCATTATTACTTACTTCCTCTTTCATCATTTCTGAATACAAGTCGATGAAATCTACATCTTGCTGCTTTGCAACTGAAATACATGCTTTAGCATATTCACCAGTAGCTTCATTACTCCTCTTTGGTGGATCAATTCCTAAAAACGAATTGAGAAGTTTTAACTATAAGTAGTAAGGCATGAATTATAAGGCAAATTATACGTGCTAGAAAATTTGAGATACTTTTTATTTTTTTCACCGGTAGCACATTCATCCTAGAACGAAATTTTACTTTTCATCAACTATAAACTCATTAAAAATATCTTTGTATCACAGTACACTAGGGAGTATCAACATTTGAGAACTGCCAATGGGATCCTGCAGTCTAATTCTAAAAACTGCAAATGTACAGAGTGTTTGTAATTAAAGCCGCCATGTTCTGAGCTGTGTATAACTTTAACTACCCATTAAAAATTATGATACTCCAGGAGAGTTTTAATGAAGAGATGGGAAAAATTTTCGACCTTTTCGTAAAGACAGAAAATCTTTGCATAACCCTTGCTGCATAATGACTGTTCAAAAAAGAATTTAACCAGAAAATCATGCTCTTTTGAACTGTATTGCTGAGGATGTTTCAGTACCCTGACATGAAGGTTGAGAAAGTTAATCACATATTTATAAAAAAAATCAGCATGTGCACTGCATAGACAACACCCTCTTGTAGTGTGTTGGAACTGATTTCCCCCTCAATTTTTCTGTTTCCTTCATCAAGATATTCTTAAAGTTTCATTGTTTTCTAATGCACAGCCAGTCAGTGAAAATCGATGCAATTAAAAAAAAAAAAATTAACGTAAGGAATGCATAAATTAAAGGAGTCAACTTTTTTTTTGGAAAAAAAATAGCTGGAAACAATGATTGAAGGAATTTTTTTGTTCTGCCGATGAGCAGCAATATTCACTTTGTTTTACCCAATTTTATACATTGTCAGAAGCTTAGGAGCTGAATCCTGGGAAAGGGGGCCTGAAGCTAATTCTATGTGTGGCTCAAGAAATAAAACTGCGGAGAGGATAAATGACGTCATCAAAAAGTCAGCATCTATTGTGACGCAACTTCAAAGTTTCTTAAGGAAAATTTTTGTTTTTGGCACAAGATGGCGCAGAATTGAGGAATTTCAGAATTTTTGTAACAGAATGTAACAAATGTCAGAAATTATAGCACAATGTAGCAGACGTTAAAACTTGTGGCAGTTTGTAGCAAGTTTTCCACCCCTGTTCTGAGAGTTTTGGAAAAATCATTTCGACACTGTGCACTGCATCAAATCAATATAGTCTGGGATGGGGTCACCAAGAGAACCCTTAATTACGCTAATTGAGAAAAGTTGGGCCTATTGTCAGCAGTTGTCAGAGAGTTTGTGTCCTTGGCAAAGCCCATGAGACTAGAGGTGAATGAGAACAGAACAGTGGAGGAACATAGCTAGAAATTTACCACAGATGAACTGAGGGATATTACGCGCAACAAAAAGAAGGAAGAGAAATGAAGATGAATCCCCCACTTCAAATGAGATCAGAGATGTGTAGAATGTGGGAATTTATACAAAATTTTGCAGAAAAGAACCATCTACATGAAGCTGCAGTAGTGCGAGTAATGAAGCTGTGGCCAATGATATAATTTCCTATTTCCTGGAAAAAAGGAGGCAGAAAGCAAGTGTTACATTGGATAGGCTCTTTTTCAAAGCGACACAAAAAAATGAGTTTACAGATAACACTGAGTCAGTACATCGTCCTGAATGATAGAAGTAAATTAATTTGTAAACATTATAGTAATATTTTTTATATTTTGTGTTGTATTTATTGCTGTTTATATTAGTCATTTTTATGGGAATGAATAATTGTGGAATGAATCATCAAAGTTTTCATTATTTTCTATGGGGGAAGTTTGATTTCATATATGAGTGATTTGGATTACGAGCACATTTATGGAATTAACTATACTCGTTAGGACTCAAACCCAGGTCCCCATGATGTGAGTCCGTCATGACGACCACTCGACCACCACAGCAGCTCTGAAAGATCTACACACAAGCTAAACACATATTTTAAAAAAGCAGGAAAAATCCTATAAAGTGACACCATTTCCATCTGAATATATGGATTTAATGGCAAGCTACAAGCGCTTAAAAATAGGCGAAGTTCAAAATCAAATTGACCAAAAAGTCTATAATCGTCTATCCCATAAACACCTTTTTAGCTACAATTGGTCAAATTTACCAAAAAATTATCCATTGCAACAGCTTTCGAAAGAGCCTACAATGAACCATACTGGTATTCTAATTAAATAGAAATTTAGCCTTTTGTTGGCATTACGTCACTGAAATCAGCATTTGTTTTGAAGCAGATATTCAACAAAAAGATATTCAGATAAAAATGGTGTCACTTTATAAATTTTTCTTTCCAATATGTGCTTAGTTTGCATGAAAATCTTTCATAAACTTTGCAAATTTGGGTTTTTTACTTTACCAATTTCCTCTTCTATAACCCATAATCCACCATAACTGGAAAATGGTTAGAGATGGGACGGGTTGAATGCTGTTTCATGTTTCACTTGGGCTCGTCTATCATCCCCATTTTGTTTGGCAGATTAGATCATGTTCACCCACTATATGATATATATATATAGGCCTATTATATGAATGCCTATGAAATGCCTATATATTAGTAATCAAGGGTCTGGAGAAACATATCAGCATAGAGGAGTTATCATAGATAGAAAATATTAACACAATATATGGCATGAATGTCGCTGTTATCGCCGTTGTTCATGAATGTCGCCGTTAATACAAGATATACGGAAGACTGGATGTTGTGAAGATATTTATTATTTGAGATGTCAATTTTTTTAAGGAAGGAAAAAATTGAAAAAGTTCAAATTGAATTTGAAGATAGTTATAGGATTATTTCGAATAAACAGCAACAATTCAAACAATTTAGATGCCTAGGCCTATACAAGTGAATATCTATACAAAAGAAAACCACAAAATAATATGTTGAGGTATTATAATACACTGGTGAAATAAATTAAAAGAATTTGCGTATTTTATCGAATTTCATGAAAAGAACTGAACTGAATGTAAAACCACTGCTTCTAGACAAAAATGCAAATCTTGTACGTCAAATACGTAAGCGTACACGTGTGTGTAGGCGGAGCCAGTAGAGAAACAGGCATAGAGAAACAGGCGCGCATAAGTTAAGACGCATTTTGTTCGCTAGCACACCTCGGCGAATTTCTTGGTGTTATTTTGCAGCAATCGGTTCATTTCAAATTGTAACAGTAAAAATGAGTAACCACTAACGTTTAGATGATGGAATGAAGTGGCGAATTGTGGGGAGGCTAGAGGCAGGCCAATCTCAAGTCCAGATTTGTAGAGAGTTCAATTTAACACCCAGCATCGTGTGTAACTTATGGAAACAGTTCCAGGATACCGGATCCATCGAGAGAAAGCCTGGGCAAGATCGTCCAGAGAAGATAGCCATTTGTCGATTATAGTGAGGCGTAACAGGAGTGCTACAGCTTCTCAGCTCTCTCGTGACTTGTATGCAGCCACAGGAACCCGTGTATCAAGGGTGACTGTTTCCAAAAGACTTCATGAGAGAGGGTTGTTTGCAAGAAGACCTGCTGTTTGCGTCCTGCTCACTTCTACGGACAGGAGAATCCGTTTATCATGGTGCAGAGAGCATAGAGATTGGAGTATGGATCAATGGACAACCGTTCTCTTCACTGATGAGTCCTGGTTCAGCCTAAGCACCGATTCTCGCTGTACGTTCATATGGAGAGAACCAGGGACCCGCTACCTACCTTCCAATGTCCGCGAAATCCACCATTATGATGGAGGAGGTTTAATGGTCTGGGCAGGCATTATGTTGGATGGCCGCACACCTCTTCATGTCTCTGAAAGAGGCACTGTGACTGGTGTGAAATATAGGGATGAGGTCTTGGAGCCCTATGTTTGCCTTTTCAGGGGTGCAGTTTGCCCCAAGTTCATTTTAATGGACGATAACTCGAGGCCACATAGAGCTCTTCTGCTCGACGATTTTCTAGAGAGTGAGGATATTCGCCCGATGGATTGACCAGTCAGATCTCCAGACCTTAACCCTATAGAGCATGTCTGGGACGCTCTGGGGAGGGCAATTGCAACTCGCACCCCCCCCCCCTCCGGGAACCATCCAGGGAATGAAAACAGCGTTGCTGAACGAGTGGGACCAATTGCCACAGGAAATGATAAACTGCCTTATTTCAAGTATGAAATCACGCTGCGAGACCTGCATATCTGTAAGAGGGGACCATACCCCCTATTAACCCATCTATTAGCCCATTTTTTTGTTTATTCTGCAATCACTGTTTCATACCTTCCGACTCCAACGAGTGTTACGCACGATTATGTGTGTGTATTACAATTATTGAATGGCTATTTGTTGTGTATTGTATCAATATATGTACATATCAAATTTCATTAAAATCAGTACATTAATTCTAGAGATAATCGACCAAGTCTG
The DNA here is from genome assembly GCF_987345545.1 of Pholcus phalangioides. Classification (NCBI taxonomy): domain Eukaryota; kingdom Metazoa; phylum Arthropoda; class Arachnida; order Araneae; family Pholcidae; genus Pholcus; species Pholcus phalangioides. Next base: position 9,781,363 of record NW_028301609.1, read on the forward strand.
AAAATTCTCTTAATTTCTTACACCACTGTAGTAATCATTGTTTAGCTATATAGAAAAATTACCGTTTTCCTCACAATACTTCAAGGAGGTTTCTTCATGGTAAGGAGGTGGTGTGATCAAGATCACTTTATCTTTGGTAACTCCAATTGACTGTAATGAAATGAATTATTCAGATATGCACATCTCTACACGAGACTGGATAAATATTTAAAAAAAACACAATATTAATAAAAAACGATAAGTCATTGATCACAATTTTACAGATTACAAACACAGTACGAAAGCACACTCAATATCGTAAGATAAATCTAAATTAGGTAACATACTTTCAGGTGATCTATGATGTACGCCAGATTTTTTTTGTAGTCAGCCACACTCACGCCAGTTTGATATCCCCTGAATTCACTACAGGCATCATTACAACCGACGAAAACAACAAAAGCTTTCACGTCACCAATATCTTGCTGCTTGAAGAGCTTCGACATAACTGCTTTACACATTTCAGAATTATATCCACCAAAGCCACGAACAACAACATCAGCAATTCTGTAAGGTAAAGATTAAAGTAAAAATTTACAAGCAATAAAATTTCTGACAAGGATTCACAAATTTTAATATAGGAGTCAAGCTTGCTACAGTATCATTTCAGCATGCCGATAACACAAGGTATGAATCTATGAACGTTAACAAATGCTAAAATATTTTGAGTACAGCACCCACCGCTTATTAAAATCACTTTTATGCTTAAGATTTTGATTTTATTAAAAACTTGATTTTTATAGCCAGCAAATCAAAAACTAAAATTCCCAAAATATATAGCCCCAAAAGAAAATTTTACAAAGTAAAAATATATGAATACCCTTTTAAGTAGTTTTTAAAATTTTCCTGATCCCCATTTTATAAGTGCCACATTTGAAATTACAAAACCTTCACAAACTGCCACCTATTTTGAAGATACCCCCCCCCCTCTCCCGATTGTCAGCTGATAACTGCTCCCCAAGAAAATTTACTCCGACCCATTGCTTTTATTTCCCCTCACTATGATACAAAAACACCAGCCATGACGAGTGTGGCTTTCTAAAGTGAAATACTTTTTGGGAAAAAAATCTTTATTTATACCGAGCAAGCGTATATTTCTTTACAGAACTGGGGGTACAAAAACAGACAAGAGCCGACTCCAACCACTGGCAGTTAATTGACTGAAGGAGGGAAATGAAAAAAGCTTCAATGCATTTTTAGAAACCGAGATACTCTTTTTCAATAAAAAAAAAAAGCACCTCTAAAAACCAACCCGATCATCTCAAAATTTCACAAGCAAATTTCTTTATGCCAAGTATGCAAATGATTACATTTTTAAGGCCAATGAATGTTAACTTTGGTCATAGCACAAGTATCTATTGTGCAACTAGCATTGCATAAAACAGGTAACAATTAACGACATTTATCTTTTCTCATTGTTACCATTGAGGTTCACTGGAGACACAACCAATAATGCCGTTACGACATTGTTGAAGACCTTATAGCCAATTGGATGACTTTGAATGTGGTCGAATAGTCTGGATACGTGAAGCTGGCTGGCTGGTCATACCGAGCAATAGGCAGCCACCGGCACTGTACAGACATGGCTGTGTAAAGGTGCTGGCAGCAATGGTTGCTGCAAGGAACTCGTCAGTGAAGGCCAAGGTGCGCGAATGCTAGGCAAGACCGAATGATTGTGCGATGAAGACAGAATGAGTGGCGTCACAGCCGATCATCATGGCTGCCAGTAGACGCATCACAGTGTTCAGTGGTGAATCCCACTTCAGTCTTGGAGCAGATGACCGTCGTGCCCGTGTGTGGAGGGATCGGAGCCAGCGGTCCCAATCAGCCTGTTTTAGAGAGGCATACAGCCATTAGCCCTGGTGTGATATCTCTTACGACAACAGGTCGCCTCTAGTCGTCCTGCATACAACTTCAATAGCTCAACTGACATCCTGCAGCCAGTTGCATTACCCTTCATGGCAAGTCATCCTGGGGCCATTTCTCAAGAAGATAATGCCCCCATACAGGTTGCATATCTTTGGACTGCTGTTGACACTCTTCCTTTGCCAGCAAGGTCATCAGTCCTTTCACCAATCAAACACGTATGGGACATGGCAGACTGCCAGATTCGAGCACCCCAAAATGTGCAAATCTGGAGCAACAACTGATGAATGTCTGGCAGAGTGTATCGCACGATGAGAACAGGAATCGCCGCCAAAGGAGGGGGTTTACCAATTACTGATTTGAACATTCAATGTGCAATTGCTAGTCATTGATGGGTCCTATAGCTTTGAATTTTTAATAATTTCATTATCTGTGTATGAGTTTTACGCATGTTTGATTTCAATAAAAACAGTCAATTTCTCCATGGTGCTTCATTTATTTTACAAAAGAGTGTATTTCACAGTGGCTGAAATAAAACAGATCGCGTTTGACGAGATATCTCAGGATCACAGCTGAAAGAGTTCAATAAGCAATTCATTGAATTTTCTGAACTGCTTTTTTCCACAGATGCTTGCAGTTCCTTACGGTATTTGATAAATACTTTAATTCCCCATAATGGCGATAGGTTGGATAATTGTGCCCAGTTTAGAAGTAGAAAACTCCTCTTTCAAGTTCCCAGCTTCTTTTGTCTATTTCCCGGTTTCTTGTGCGGTCATTGCCAATTTCTGAGATTGCATTATTTAAAAACAAAATCGACGTAGGTGGCATATCACTATGAACACCAGAAGCCTTCAAAATTACACATGCTCATAAAAACTGTGGTGGTAAAACAGAAGAAATATAGTAAATAAACTACAAATTTATTTTTTTTCATTTTATTTATTGCAAACATTCCCCATAAATTAATTGCTAACAAAGTCTAGATTCTAAAAACAAGGCCAAATAATTCACAAAGTTAAATTTCCTTTTAAGTTTCACACAATTATTTTATATGAAACTCATTTCAAAAATGTTTTTGATTTCTTAAAAGCAGCAATGTTGATCTTAGAAAACGAAAATTTTACTGTGATTGGTACTAACTTGATTTCGTTTTTGGCATTCGATTTTATAAAGCGGCTGATTTTATGAATCGTGAATTTATTACAGTACCGACAATACAGTACCTGATGGTACTTTTCCTTAAAGCGAAATGAAAATTGAGTACAATCACTAATAGAAAAAAAAAAAAGATTTTTGCAATGAATTTTGCAACACATTTCAATGCGAAAATGTCAGCATGCTTCATATTTTTTAAAGAATTGAAAAATTCAATTTTTCCTCCTCATTTCAATTTTCCAGAATAATCAGTCAACGTGTTAAGTTTTCTTTTTCCATCTCGCACCCCAAAAAATACTGTGCCGCAGCCCCACGGGTACCCCCCTTAGTTAATAACCACTGGTCAAATGAGACACATTCTGTGTCATTCAGAGCTTGACATTGTTCGGAGGACTGTTTTGGGAGGTTTTTCATACTATGAACTTATAAACTTATTTGGGCTCCGGAACCCAACTTTGATTGCAGTCACTGCAGATAAGTTTTCTTTTTTACTAATGAACAGCAAAAGAAATTCAAAATCATTGGAAAAGAGCTGTAAAAATAAAAACCAGAATTGGTTATGCACAAGAAAAAAAAAATCATCAAAAATATATATAATAGTAATTTAAATACTTACCGTGCGAGTTTATCAGCAAGTAAAGCACCCCAAAGTCCATTATCAGGATTAAATGCATGCTGTAACATACACATAAAAAAATTAAAATAAAAGGATTGTATGGCTTTGAGAAACACAGGTCAGCACAGCAACTACTGTGCAACTCAAACTTTTCTCTATGGAATTCCTAATGGAATGGGGCATGCCAGAAGTGTGTTGAGTGTGTGTGTACCAAGCATAGTTACCGTATATACTCGTGTATAAGCCGAGTTTTTTTGTGTAAAAATTTGTTCCCCAAGTGGGGGGGGGGGGGGGGTCGGCTTATACTCAGGTCAGTTTTTGATGAAAAAATATAGACCCCCCCCCCAATCAGTAGTCATTTTTGCAACAGTGTTAGAGAAACCAGCATTTTTGGTACAGGATATGTTCAAACCCCAGAGAACTGATAATGTCAAAGCCGAAGCAAAGAAATCGAAAACATCATTGGCTGGTGGTGTCTAACGTTAATTGTACAGCCTTTCGATGTGAGCATCAACAAGCCTCTCAAAGACTGAGAAATTTGTGGATCGAATGGATGAGTTCCGATGATAAACTGCAAAAAGTGGTGCCTTGAGGAAACCTTATATTAATCTAGTGTTCCAATAGGTACACAAGGCGTAGAATTCAGTTTCCGCCAAAATTATCATCCGATCGTTCAAAAAGTGTTGCATCAGCAATGCAATGGACGGAACTGAAGATATCCTATTTGAAAGTGACAATGGCGATGACAGCCCAGATAAAGATAAAAACAAATATGCCGCCCGCACCCCCTATGATGATCTGATGGATTACCATAAGCTTAGAGACTTAGAAGAAACGGATTAAAAAGTTTGAATCTTTTCTATTGTAAATTTCCATAAGTGTTCATTTTGCATTAAAATATAAGATTTTTTTTTTTCTCGGAAATGCATGGATTTTTTCAGGTCGGCTTAAACACTGGTTTTCAATTCATTGCAGTTTTGGTGGTCCTGAAGTGGGGGGAGGGGGTTGGCTTATACACGAGTATATGCAGTATGCTGTCAGAGTTATGATGTATGTCCAACTAGTGCTACCACCGGTCCTTCAAACTTTGAAGTGAAAATGACAGATGTCTGAATTTTCATGTTATAGGACTACAGCAATTGAAAAACTCTGTATCAACCAAATAAAAAGACATTAATAATAATGCATATAGTTAATAATATTAATAAAAATGACACATCTGTTAGAGTTTAATGGTTTTGCATTGGCATAGCCTGTAGACAGTGCCGTCTTGGGCCCACTCGGGAACCTAAAAAAAAAAAGATCTGGTTGAAATTTGAGAATTCGCTAGATAGGACCTTACAAAAAAAAATCACTTGGCCCGGAGGCTCATGATGTTCTGAAAACGACTCTCTCTACAGACTACCAGTTTTTTATTGCCTTACTTCCCTTCTAGTCCGGGTCATCAATTTAATTCAGCTTGATTTAAATTTCATTTTCCTTTTATTTAACTTCAATGATATTGAAGTAAAAGTAACCTCATGTGACATGCATGTTATTGAAATTTGGATAAAGTTCTTGATTAAAAGAAATATAGAGGATCCTGGTAATTTTTTTCTCAACCAAGTTGTTGAACAACAAAATTTAAAAAAACTAAAAAAGTTGGAAACATTTAATTTTTCTCTACTCATTCTCTGATAATTTAATGTCCATTTTAACGTTGTTCAGCTGAGTGCAACGAGAACGTATAGCACTTTATACTGATTATGCTCTTCAATGTATAGATCAAGATGCAACATTTAAAATCTGAATCTTGTTGTCTTTAAAAAGGGCAAAAAGTATCGGAAAGTTCGGATTGTAATACGTCAATCAAAGTATATTTCCTTGATAGCATAAGAATGATAAGCAAAATTTAGGAAAGTTTCGTAATAAGTCCATAAATCAGGCTTTGAGCACGGTCAGGAAATTCTGTATAGCGATACCGATTCTAAAACAATTGAATGATGCAGCAGCTATATAAGATCAATTACAGTCGAATCTAGTTATAACGAAGTCCAAGAGACCGAAGAAATCACTTCGTTATAAAGGAATTCTTGATATTTGCATTGTTCCAGTGAAAAATTATCTGGAAGATAAGAAAAGTGTTCGTTAAAACGAGATTTTCACTATTACAGTATTTGACTGTATTACAATTATAAATTATTAAAATTTGAGAAACAGTTTCATACAACAATTGTAATTATTATGTTATCCTATGTGAATGTTAATGATTAAGTTATGATTTGTCGTAATTTTACGGATCCAGGATAGATTAGATAATTTAAATTTTGCCTCCGCTCTAAAGAATGCTTCCAAGTCCAAGTATGGCAATCAGATCAAGTCAGGACAGTTGGTTTCTTCCCAGTGAGAAACATGTGGATGGAGGTAACTTGCAAATAGACCAAGTTTGTTGGTCAGGACAGCAATTAGATAACTCTTGAGATTCATCATAGGTATGGCGAGACTGGAGCTGCACAAGGATCTCGAACACAATATTAGATCATTGAAAGGTAGTCATCTGGATCCACTAACAATAAATGTGTAAAAAGGCGCAGACATTTATATCAAATTATATCATTTTAGCCTTAAAACTTTAAGGACCAAAGGTAAAATGTTACGTTAAGCTCAAGACAAGAGTACAAAATAATGAAAATAGAAGTAGCGCATGATTCTGATCGTACACAATACTTATACTTCAGATCACAGACATCACAAGATGTGATCACATTAAGCAGCATCGACTGTATAAACACTCAATTAAGTTAATTTGGGCTCAACAACCTTTCATAAACAGATTTCTGGTGTTCATATTTCTTAATTGTGTAGTTGAACTTCTGTTAACAAATGGTTCGCATGAGCAAAAACTTTGAGCAAATTTTGACTTGCTAACGAGCAATGATTCACATTAAGAAATTTTTTTCAGATTTGTTTATTTAGTTTCAAACGTTATTGCAACTTAGCTGAAAGTTTTCTGCTTTTGTCCATGCTCCTCCTATGGAATTGTGGGTAATATTCTCCACCAGTTTCCAGCCAGCATGCCTCACTCGAAAAAAGAACACATGTGCAAGCGTGACTGAACAATACGAAACCATATGTAGCATTGTAACCATGTGTATGAAGTTTTTTAAATTCTGCTTGGAGAAAACTGTGGGCTGATTGCACTATTGAAGGTAGCTTTGAGGGGCTAACTCACCAGTTATCGAAGAGATTATGTTCCTTGGGGAAGACCATGGGACTGGAGGTGAATGAAGACAACCTTCAAGAACTAGTAGAGGAGCATGGAGACGAACTGATAAATCTCCCTCATGTCCAATAGCAAGAGCTTATGGATGGGATCTCGTTTGAGGAAAATAGAGCAATGAGATGGAATACCTCATTTCAAATGGAGATTACAGACACGTTCGAAGAGTGAAGCTAAGCAAAATTTTGAAGAAAAGAACTACTAAAATGAAGCTATAGAAGTGTGCAAGAAATTAATCTGCACATCAACGCAATTTCTTATTTCCGAAAAATCCTAAAAAATAAGGCAAGATTGGATAGGTTCTTTCTCAAAGTCAAACAAAAAGAACAAGTTTAAAAAGATAGCCTTTCCCCTTCTCTCGCCATATGGAACGAAGTTAATTCGTAAACATTTTACATTGATTAGGCTATCCAAAACAATTGGGAACTGAGGATGTTCGGATAACCGATCATTAATGGAAAAAAATTATACATGTTTTAGGAACATATGAAACAAAGAAACAGCAATACTAAATGTACAAAACTGTATACAATTTGTATCCATCTTACAAATACAACAGAGCACTGACCAGGGACGTAGCCAGAAATTTTGTTCAGGGGGGGGGACCACTTTCATTTTGGGGGGGGGGGGAACCAAAGTGACAGAACAATGGATTTGGCCATCTTTTTCCCTTTTTTCGGTCATTTTCTCACATTTCGGGGGGATGGGACCAGACACCCCCCCCCCTCGCTACGCCCTTGGCACTGACTAGGTTAGTTTGATATGTCCAACATTCAAAATAGCCTACAGTTTAGAAAAAGAGGTCCAAAAATTTTTCGGAACAGCTGCAGTATGGTCCGCCACAACAGGTTGCAGTAATTTTTCAACATCTTCCCAGCTTTCACTGGGTGATACCAGATGATGCTAGCTTTGCCACACGGTTTTTTGTCCCTTTGTTCACCGCACTTTTTCTGAAATTCTAAACAGCCGTTGTTCCATTTCCAGCATTATTATCTACTGGTCAGGTTGTATCATTTACCATTTTATTATTTCGTTATATTTATTACTTATTTATCCATTACCATACCCAAGGCCGCAACTGGGGGTGAGCAGGCAGATCTCTTGCCCCAAGTGCTAGACCCAAGGGGGGCACAAATTTCATCCTGAAACCTCTCCTTCAACATTACAAGGGGGCGTCAAAATGCACGCTTACCCTGGGGTAACCAAGCATCTAGTTGCGGCCCTGGTCATACCTTGACTTATTGGTTTGTTACTTAAAACGAACCCGGAGAAACTTTCATGCCCCATATCCGTTTATTATTTAAAAAAGAGTCTGGGTTTTTAAATGATGTTAAAGCCAGGTTTTTCTAGAAATAGGTGTTTTGCGCCACGTGAACCGAACAGTATAATTTCGCGTCGGCAGCAACGTGTTACATAATCACGCTACGCGTTTGTGTTTTCCTAGCGGAGCGCATCAGATCAGGGCGGCTATATTATAATACATATATGGCCTTGGTATCAGCTACTTTGTCGTCTGCATGCTCCGGTTTGAAGGGAAGGGAAAGAAAACAAAACTGAAGAGAACATCGGCAAAACCGCGGCGCAAGACGCATTTGACTCCTCCAGAAGCAGTCGGCCAATCACGCCCGACGTGAAGCGCTGTCGGGAGGCGTATTGCGCTCTGTAGGAAAACAGTCATGCTGCTTTTGTCGTCTCTGCAAACCGGAGCATGTAGACGACAGAGTAGCTGATGCCAAAGCCACATACTTCATATAACCGACCTGATCTGATGCGCCTTGCTAGGAAAACACTAACACGTAGCGTGATTATGTAAGACGTTTCTGACGGCGCGAAATAGTCTAATTCGGTTCACGCTGCGCAACAAACCTATTCCTAGGAAAACCCGGCTTTAGTCTCAAAAGTGATATTTTTGTAATTATTACTCAAATTTCGAGTAAAGCACGAGGTTCAATAACGAAACACAATAAATAAACCACCTGGGTCAAGGAGTCTCCAAAGAGAATGACTTTCGGCCAAATAATTTCTTCGCCACCTCCTTCCATATTTAACATCAATATTTACATTAAATAACTTATTTCTAATTAAGGGCGAAATAATTAAAACAATAACGTGATAAGAGTGACCAGAAGCCACACTCGAGTACGAAATCCCGCGAATTATTTGTTGCCAAAAGCATTGAACTAAAGCGGGGGAAGAGAGGGGGAAAAAAAAACCACAATTTTTCCCTGGAGTTTTCGTGACCGCGCATAAACGAAAGTAATAGCAGATTTTCCACTATAAAGGTGACCAAACCATCGAGAAGAAATATGAGAGAACTATATTTCTCCTCTAAGGGCCAAACTTGGCAAGAAATTGCCAAATATTGCCAAAGCCAAAAAATAAAAGGTTGCTAGATATCAGAGTGAATTTAAATGAATTTTACGAGAAAAAAAAAGTTTGACGAATTGGTGAGATGAACATTTATACTTAGAGTGACCATACGTCGCGTATTTCTCGTGACAGTCCCGGTATTTTCTGTTTTTTTGGCCGTCCTGACTTTTTAGCAAAAGTGTCCCGGTTTTTCGCGTATTTTACACGAAATGTACTTGAATATTTATTCTTCATTCAAGTCAAAGATTGAAATTATTTTTCAACTCATAAATTATGTTATGATAATTACAACTATAAATGAGAATATTAATCTCCCACATTTGTCTTGGTGAACGTTTTTATAGTGGAATTCATTTTAATCTACTACAATTTGCAGTAATGCTTCATTTCCTGCCATTGTGAGTTTTCGTAACTTCAACAATATTTGGCATCTTTGTCCGGTTTTGGCAAAAATTTTGGCGATAATTGGCGATGTCCCGTATTTTCCGGTATCTCTAATCGCAATTTCCCGTATTTCACTCAAGGAAATATGGTCAGCGTATTTAGACTCTATGTCACAATTACCATAATTTGAATAACAAGAAATAAAAATTTATCTCATTCACAATTTTAGTTGAAGAAAAATTTCAAAAAAGCTATGTTGGGATGGCCGAAATTGAGGATAATAAATCCGGTAAAATATGGGTCATATGGGTTAATTTATTAGAACCCGTGAATTTTTTTTCCATTTTTTTTTACACAGGGTGTTCTATAAATTCATGAAATTGAAGGAATTGGCGTATTTGAATGCAATTTGCGAAATCATTTTCGCGCAGGGGGATTTTTTCGATACATTAAAAAAAATTTAATTCATTAAAATTTTGAAAGAGCTAAATTTTTCTACATTAAAATGTTAAATATAGTTCAGATCTTTGACAATAGAGGGCACTGCACGTAAGCAAATCATTGGGAATATGCAAATGAGAGTCCAATAAATTGCTAGGTCTCTGATTACCAGCTCATTTTGAATTTTCCTGTTACTGGCGATTATACAGGTCCGGTTATACCAGTGTTTCCCAAAGTGGGGAATAATTCCTCCTGGTGGGCCATGGAATGGTCCAAGGGGGCGATGGAACCTACTGATTCAACATAGGATCCTCTGGGTTTACTTCAGTTGGGGGGCGGTGAGAGGAAAAAATTTCTGAAGAAGGGGGCGATGGAACAAAAAGTTTGGAAGACTATGGGTTATACCATTAAGCAAAATATACACGTGCTTAGGGCACCATAAAAACTGTCGAATTTTTATATTTTCTGTTCTGTTACTTAATGTCATAGTATAGAAAATTAAGTCCAAGGATATTCACTCAAAATACAAAAAATGGAAACACCAACCCAAGTTGTCGCCTGACGTCAATAAAAACGTTTTTTGGAAGTCATAAAATGTCTCAAACATGACGTGATAAAATGGTCATAATGTCCATTTTGCAAACGTCAAAAAATGACCATTTGCAAATAGTTCGACTTTCAGAAGGTAGGTGGCGCTACTGGAAGAGACGGGAGGAAAAAAAGTATTTTTTCTTTCGCAGGTAGGATTCGAACTCAGTTCACTCGAGGATTGTCCCTATGTATTTTATACCATGCCTCTACCGATCGCGCTATCATATTGGGAACTACCGGGTGTTATTTAATGAAGACTTTAAAAGTATTGATTAGTTATATTACAATTACGTTTAATTTCTTGCTGAGTTTAGCCGATGGCAGTTATTTTTTCGTTTTGTTTCATTTTTTTATCCTTGAAAAATATAGTAATATAATTATAAATATAATTATTTGCGTTATTTATAATTATCGAAAAAAAAACATTTAAAAAAAATTCATTCTTTTAGTTCAACGTACACGTCAAAGAATTCGTTGCATCTTTTTCAATTGTTGACAGATTCTCAGATCCTCCGTAAAAAACATGATATGGATGCAATTATAATTTATATAACGTGTTGATAAATTTATATGAACAATTACTCATTGAAAAATTTTGCACTTCCATTCAAAACAAAATCGCAATTAAAAGTACTTCATTTATCTTGTGACAACCAGTAACGAATATGCCTAGGGTAATTTTGAAACACCCTCTGAAGGTTCATTGACAAACATTTTGGATAATTTTTATATTTTCATCCGGAACAGAATTTTTCAGTTGGAAAGAAATTCGTGATTTTTATGACGCAAAATCATTTACGCCATAAAAAATCACGTCATTTAATGACCTTCATGGCTAACAAGGTCATGAAATGACCTGATATTTCATTAAGGTCATCAAGAATCACGTTATTTCCTGACCTTTACTGTTCGTGGTCATTAAATGACTTTGAAACGACTTGTTTTTTTTTTGACTGACGTCATCCAGAGAAAATGACCAAATTTTCACGTCATATTTGACGTCAGGCGACTACTTGGGAAACAGCTATTTAAAGGCAAATGTAGCCCCCTCAGTAGTTCGAGCGGTGACAAAGAAAGGGCATTAGTGGAGTGAGTGATAAATATATTTATAGTGAGTAATGAATATATTTATCACTCACTCTGTCTAGGGTAGATACTATTATGAGTTGAAAAGAAGGGAAAAGACTCTTCAAAACTGGATAGCCGAACCACGGCCGACAAGACATTCACTGTTTAATCGGCAATATACAACTCCCCCCCTCCTTGAAAACGGGTGGGAACTTCATTTGTCCAACAGGGATATATAGGTATATCGTTCTATTCCTCTATTCCAGCGGTTCTCAACCGGTGCTCCTTGTGCACTCTCTAGGGGCTCCGCGGCCGCTCGAGGAAAATAAAAAAGAACCAGTAAAATTGAAAAAAATTATTGTAAATACTTTTAAATAGTAAAAATAAATCAGTAACTTTGATGAATAATTAAAAAATTAGCCTACGGGACTCCACCTTTTACTCAAAAGGGCTCCGCGAGTCAAAAAAGGTTGAGAACCGCTGCTTTGTTCATTCTTCTTGATCCTTATTAAAGTTTACTTTCCCCCCTCCTCGTGTGCACTCCTCTGGGACAGCAATAATGCGTTCAAGGTGAATGTCATTTCTTTGTTGTTTTTTTCAACGGTTCTTCACAATGTTCCATAGTGGCCTGTGGCATGGGCATCACCGAAGACTGCCCCGGAGTGAGGTAACGTTGAGTGTCGCTTAAAGTATATGGGAAGCAGTAATCTGTGAAACACGCTTCCCTGGAAGCCTCTGATCTTTTCCTAAAAGAAGGCGCGAAAACTTCCTAGAAAATTTCAGGCACGAACAACTAATTTCCGAACACTCTTTTCATGTATGTAGTTCACATCAATGTGATTGCCCGGTTATTGTCATTCCTTCAGGCAATGTCAGCACAATGTTTATGGTGTCCAGACGCAAACCAACCATAAGAAAAAAACCCAGAAAAACGCATAGACGGCCTTCACAAAAGTATTAGTTCATGGACCAGATGAAAACCTTCTCAAAAACTACCGCAGTGGCAAAGGGTAAAAGCCAAGAAATGGTTGTTCACGGAGATAAGAGAATTTTTTTTATTTAGGATACCGAAAAGTGGTGTGAGTATATAAGAAGAGGAAAAAACATACAACACTGACATTTATTTCTTAAGATCGTTGAGTATTACTGTACAAATTTTTTAGTTATCTCAATTCAGCTGATCGTCTCATAACTCAAGACTCAACTGGAAGCAGATCATCGATACATTGCTATCGACCACAACTTCATCTTGGTAAGTGCTATCTCATTGAAAGTTTCTGTAAGTTTGGGGGCATTAGCTAGTACATCACACGTTCATATAAACATTCTTGAAGCCAAAACCTTTCTTGTGACAAACATCAATGGAAACAAAGGTGGCTAACGCAATCCGAAGTATAGAACCGGGAAGATTATAGAATATAGATTACCCGGGAAGTGAATTAACAGGGGCTGAATGAATGAACGCCAGGGTCTCTGCCACCGGACTTATCCCGTTGCCGAGATTTCTTCCAGCCCAGCTTCGTGGCTGAGTCTGGAACAAAGTGAGTGCACCTAACAGTCTGAGTGTGTAGCTTGTGTTGTGTATGATATTTCAGTGCCGCCATCTATAGTTCAAATTGTGAGTGAAGTGTAATGATTGAATATTTGTAACGTTGTAGGCCTGTTGCTCTCTGTGGCGAGACTTTTTAACTGGGAGATCGGCTGGCATTCGTGCCTTGAAGTTGGGAACCACAGAAAACCAACTTCAGCCGACCATCACTGTGGGGTTCGAACCTGGATCCTCGCATCGCGAGTCCGTCACTATAACCACTCGACCACCACAGCGGCAATTAACAGGGGCTCAAAAATTTGAAAACTTGAAATTTTTGGAAGTTGGAAGAGAGAGACAATCATGAAATTACTGTCCCCCTTACGTGAGGTTTATGGTAATATGTATTATTTGGTAAAAGTAAAAGAAAATACAGCATATTGTTATTGAAGATGTAATTATGTAGATTATTCAAACTTGTTTTGCGTAAATACGGGTTTCTAAATCCGAATAACGAGAAGCAAAAACAGCAGAAAACAATGACTATAGACAGTTCAACTAGGGGGGAGCAGGTGGATCTGGTGCCCTGGTGCTGGACTGAAGGAGGGGGGGGGGCACTGAATTCATCCTATAACTACATAATTGCATAAATAGGGTTTTCCTGTATATTCTCGCTTCAATTTAAATGTGATTGTTTGACATGAATAACATGAGAGTACAATCAGGGCCGTCTTAAGAGCATCATGGCCTCTCCCCCGGGCCAAATGATTTCACTGAGGCCCTACCTGTTAAATTATCGAAAAATTCAACTACTTCTCATTTTTTTGAGGCTCCCTCTTCTCTTGAGGCCCCAGGTGGGCCCATCATGCGTTAAGGTGGCACTGACTCTAGCTTAAACTCGTAAAATAGGTATTTCCACTGTTTGATTTAAAGTGTTGGTGGTGCCATCTAGTCTCAAAATTAGAGATGACTAGAGCCCGGAAGTTCAGGCACTAAAAATAGTCGAAATAGGCAGTCAAGAAGGCACTAAAAATAGTCGAAATAGGCAGTCAAGAAGGCACTAAAAATAGTCGAAATAGGCAGTCAAGAAGGCACTAAAAATAGTCGAAATAGGCAGTCAAGAAGGCACTAAAAATAGTCGAAATAGGCAGTCAAGAAGGCACTAAAAATAGTCGAAATAGGCAGTCAAGAAGGCACTAAAAATAGTCGAAATAGGCAGTCAAGAAGGCACTAAAAATAGTCGAAATAGGCAGTCAAGAAGGCACTAAAAATAGTCGAAATAGGCAGTCAAGAAGGCACTAAAAATGTCTAAAATAGGCACTAAAAAGCATGATTTTTGGATGGAAGAAAAATAATTAAACACAAAGGTATTAAGGGTCCAAAAGTAGCTGAAAAATCGGTTGCACTTAATCCGTCTATTGTTTTTTTAATTTCAGTTCATAATAACTGCATTATAATCCAAATTGAATTGATTTCAAGTCAAAAATAGAATGTTACTAGACTCTCAGGAATAGGCGAATTCCAGGGCTGCCATTACCAAACGCAGAGTCGGTAGAGAAAATGATCTGTTGGGGGCTCTCTCTCGATTTGCGAATAATTCTTTATTTGTTGTATTAGGAATAATCATTACCATTTCTATAGTTGAAACATGGCTATGTTGTTATATTTTTGTAAAAAGAAAAAAAAATATATTTCTTCATATTACCACGTATGCGAGACTCCTTCGAGCGCGGGACCTTGTGTGGCCGCATGTGTCACACATCCCTGAGGGCGACTCTCGTCAATTTAGTCGAATACTAAATGTGCATGTTTAATAAATAGCCACGACTGTTTTCAGAGCATAATCTCGGCCTAACACCATCCGGTTAAAGCAAAGTTAATTAATGCCAACACCAATCTCTCAGATCATTTGGTTGTGTAAAAATGGGGCTGGAAGAGAGGAGGGGGGGAAGAGTTGATTAATAATCATTGGAAAATTTTAAAAAAAGCAATTCTTTTGGGGTTCTCAATGCCCAAAATATCAAAGTTTTACAGATTATGGCCCCTCTGGAATTCATTAATAAACTTAAAACTACGTTGTTATAGGCACTTATGGCACGAAAATGTCAAAAAAGGCATTTTTACCAAAAGAGTTTGGAAATTGGGGGAAAAGGCATTCATTTTGCCTGAACGTCCGGGCTCTAGAGATGACTAATGCAGAACCAGGGAAGAGGCAGACTAGAAATAAAGTGTGAATTTCTACTGTTCTAATACACTGTTTTTGCTGTCAAAAAGGAAGATGGCTCAAACCGTGATAATGAATTTCGGATCAAGAAGCAGCAATTTTTTTTCAGTGTAGTTCCCTACGTGAAAAGCCCACAAACTGAACTGAATGGCAAGCTCAGTTCTTTCTTAGGAGCATAAGGAGCCATCAAAATCAAAGAACCTGGAATGAAGCAGGCGGCAGCAGAAGTTTTCGTTCACAATAGTTTCCTATGATTCAAGCCGACAAACTAAACTGGACGACAAGTTCAGTCAGGGCCATCTTAAGAGCATTATGGACTCCTGGCCGATTGGTTATTCTGAAGCCCTACCTGGAAAATTCTCGTAAATTTCAATTAGTTCTCATTTTTGTGAGGCCCCTGCTCTCTTGAGGCTTCCGGGCCGTGCCCGGGTGAGCCCATACGTTAAGACGGCACTGAATTCAGTTCTTTCTTATGCCGGGTTTTCCTAGGAGCAGGTTTTCTGTGCCGCGTACAACGTGAATCTACCACTGCGACACGCCGTTCACTTACCAATAAGAAAAGCAGTATGACTATTCTCCTACAGAGCGCAATAAGGCTCATGACAGCGTTTTACGTCAGGCGTGATTGACCGACTGCTTCTGGAGCAGCCAAATGCGTCATGAGCCGCGCGTTTTGCCGATGTTCTCTTCACTCTTGTGTGTTTTTTTCCCCTTCAAACCGCAGCATACAGACGACAGAGCAGCCGATGCCAAGGCCATATACTATAATATAGCCGCCCTGATCTGATGCGCCTCGCTAGGAAACCACAAACGCGTAGCGTGATTATGTAATACGTTTTTGCCGGCGCAAAATGGTCTAATTCGGTTCACGAAGCGCAAAAAACCTATTCCTGGGAAAACCCGGCTTTAAGAGCAAAAGGAGCCATCGAAGATAAATTACCTAGAATGAAGCAGACGAGAGCAGAAGTTTTCGTTCACAACAGTTCCTTACGATCCAAGCCCACAAACTGAACTGGATGATAAGTTCAGTTCTTTCTTCGGAGTGTAAGGAGCCATCAAAAATAAAGTACATAGAAGCAGACGACAGGTGAAATGAGAATTTCCACTATTTGATTTCGTGGGATACAACTAAACATTGTCTATCTTTCTATCTCTCTCGAAACAAGAAAAAAATCATGCTCCCCCTCTCCGTCTCATTTTTATATATTTTTATAATCTACGGACCCTGAAACTCGGAGTCGAAGTTCAGGGTCAAAAACATCGTGCCAAGGTCTCCTACAATGGGGTCCGGACCAAACGAATGCCACCAAAATTACTGGATTAATAAACACAAGATTTTCTTTTCAACTTATTTTAGTGGGGCCCTCAGGAAATTCTTGGGACACCTGCTCCGGTTCACCACTTAGTGTTTGCAAAGTACTGTTCTCATGTATGTGTGTGTGAAGAAATATATATATATATATATATATATATATATATACATTTCTTTTAATTAATTACCAGAAAAATTTCAAATTTCGTCCCTGTTCAGGGTCGTTTAGTTTGGGAACGAGAAAAAATTTTTTGGGGACTCCTTTTCCCTTTTTTTCTCCTTCCTTGCATTAAATATCTTTTATACGCATAATTTATGCCTACGATAATTTGCTTGAAGCTTGAAGGACTACTAGGGCCTCCTAGTGGGCTACTCACTCGCTTCCACACTTTTCTGGTCAATCTTTTGGTCACTCCTGCAGGATTTTCTCGAGGGAGGGCTTTTCATTTTTTTTTCCTTCTAAAGAGGGTGGGAGCTTAGAATCAGGGCTGTCTAAAAGATGGGAGTTCGGATGACCTACTAGGAACTACCCGAACACGCGAAAACTGCTTTTCACCGTGGAGGTAGTAAATTTCGGGCATGTCTTCGAATCACCCACCAGATTCAATTTGAAAATGAGTTTTTCATCATGCGTTTCTGTTCAATCGATTTGTATTCATTCCCCCCATGATGAAAAATTGGATCAAAATAGTGATTAAAATAATTTTCAACACGATCACTTATCTAAAATGTTATGTACAGAAACATAATTTAACCAACCTTTTACATAAAGACGATACTTTAAAATACCACGTTCGATTATTTGTTTTGAACTAATTAATTGTTTCAAAAACATCGTTTTGTTGTCTTTAATTAGAACTGAAATGACCTACCAAATAATATACATGATAAATATTTATTATTATCATTACATTTACACTTTATTTTAATTTACTACAATTTGCTTCTCATTCTACTTTTCATAATGTCGGATATAAAGGGTTAACCCATTTTCGACTGACGTTGAATGTTTGAACTAATAATTTGCTCAACGCTTTGTTAAAAAAATGTTTTTGATTAATTTTCACACAAATTTTTGTATCTCAAAATCAAAACTGATTGATGCTTATCCGCAGGACTTGAACGAGAACTTAGCAGCTGAGCTACACTAGTTCCATTCTTATGTGTGGCATAAATTCAGTGGAACAAATATTGTAAAAACAAAATTCACTCACAATCGGTTATATATAAAATAATTGTAGAAGACTACATTGAGTGAGCTTTCCCCATGGCCCCCACAAGGGATGGGTTGACAAGGCTCCAGCCCTGGGGCCCGTGAGAATTTTAACCATTTTTTTTGTTTTTCCACGCTATAAATTCATCGTAAAAGGAACCCCGTGAAAGTAAGACGCCTTCATATACGCCTTCATGTATTAAGGAGTTCTACGTGAAAGTATGGTCGGGGGCCCGTAAAAGATTCCAGCCTAGGGGCCCTGCTTCAGGATGTGGGGGGCCATGGCTTTCCCGAATGTTGATACCGGTTTCAGGACATTTTTAACATTGTTGATTGCGAATTGCTCTGCTGAGCGTTCATTTTCTCAATTAAAGCATATAAAAAATCTTAACAGAACAATTATGCAACAAGGTAGGCTCATTGCTCTATCTTTACTGTGTATCGAAGCAGATGTTTTGCGAAGCATTGGTTTCGAAGACTTAACTCTCAAGGAAAAGTAGAAGGAAACATTTCAATAAATAAAGTGCTTATTTATAAATATATATTCGTATTACAAATTTTGGCTCAGATGTTCATTTTACTTTGGGAAAAAAAATATTTCATGGTTTTATTCATTGATAGTTCCAATATTGAGTGAAATATATTTTTAATAATATATACTTATGATGGCGGAGGGGGGGGGGGCACCAAAATCACCCGTGCTTAGGGCCTTCAAACGTCTTAATCCGGCCCTGAGTTTGTATGAGGTTTTCATTGTGTGATATTGACATTGGAGGATAAAGCACTATTGTTGAAGTTGTTTTACCTCAGCCACACGAATTACCGTCTGAAGCTTTACGAACGTTTCGAACACTAAAGAGATTAAAGAGAGGTTCAAGTCCAATCACTCCTAATGGACTGACGTGCAGCGCATTCTACTAACAAAAAAGTTGAAATAAAATTTTCTCTGTATCAAAAAAATTCCCCCTTCGTGAGAATAATTTCTTTTGCGAATTGCATTCAAACAGGGCCATCTTAAGAGCATCATGGGCTCCCGGGCCAAGTTATTTTTCATAAGGCCCTACCTGGCAAACCCTAAAAATTTCAACTGGTTCTCATTTTTGTGAGGCGTGAGTACTCCCCCCCCCCCTTTTGAGGCGCTCGCGTGGAGCTCATGCTCTATGACGACACTGCATTCAAATATACCAATATTTCTTCATTTTTTTTTTTTTTTAATTTTTAACTTATTCACGAATTTCTGGGACACCCCCATACTTCAATTTTCTCCTTATTCTGTCTCAGTGTTAACCGATACGCATCGTTCCATGCGTAATTCCGCAAGGCTCGTTGAATTTTCTTTCCTGGATTTTTCTTCACATCAGCCAGCTGTCGAAACCTTTTTATCTAAGCTTTGCCTGAAACGAGAATGTGTATCCCTATTGAAACACGTAAATGTTAACAGGGTACAAAACATTTTAGGAAAATAACTTCCATACAGTAACATCGTTATAGGGTAAACATTCATTTTCCGCGTTCTTCCTTCTTTTCCAAGGACATTGCACATTCGTGCTTCTAGCATGAGGGGAATGATGTATATAAAGTTGTCTAGAACAAATCGCGTGATAGAAATCCGAGACAAATGATCAATCAGATGATCAAGCTAACTAACGGAAGATATATATATTTTTTTACAATTACTGACATTGGCGTGGACTTGTATTGGGCCCCACGGCACCAAGGCCTTCCCTCACAATATTTGCACTCTCTATAGCCGGTCCCCCCCCCCCTCCCCCACCCCAACTCACCAAAATTTTCAACAACTTCTACGTCTACGATTACATTAGCTTAAGCTATCGGCTGTTGGTTCTGTGTTTCTAATTTTTTAAAAAATATAAAAATATTTTGAAACTTGATGATTCTTTCTGTATTGTATTATTTCTATATTAGATACGTTGGCATGAAGAAAAAATTGAGGAGGCTGAAAGTTTTCTGGCGTCCCCGCGTATATGGAAGTCAGGCCCGTAAGTTTGGGGGGGGGGGGTAAATTCCATTATATAGTATAATTATTAATTAATTATTTTGGGGGGCTAGAATAGCCTCAACCCTAGCTCCGGTGCCTATGCTCTGCATAAGATTAACTTGGTCTATTTATTATTTCACCTGTATAATGTGATAAAATTACATTGGTAGTGGTAATACATGGTGCATTTATGGTAAGTAGCCGTTTAGCTGAGAGCTGAGGCATTTTTTTTTTTTTGTTTTGACATATTTTTATACTCCCGTTGCGAAAAATAAATTTCTTATTAGGACGTTTTCATTTTGTAGAATCTCTCGTGATTATCATCAGAAAGCACAACCTCCCCCACTTTCCAGCCTCCCATTTAAACTAGAATAAGTGATTCGAGAGATAGGTAACTTAGTGTCGCTAACTTTGCTTTGACCGGGCGGTGTTTGACGTGAATGATTTTTTTTACAGATGAACGCAGCCTACGTTAGCAAAAATCAGAGAAAAATTAGAAATTTGCTTCTCCACATGCTTCACGTAACATGTCTCGCTCTGTCATTAAACTGCATTGCGTATGTATAGCTGACTGTCCCAAGAGGTCATCAGTTGACGTCATGGCTCACTCAAAGCAGAGAGAGAGCAGACAGGGGCTCTGGGGCCCCATGGATTTTTTTGTTTTGATTTTATTATTTACATAATAAATGCACTGTACACACAACCATGGTTCTATTTATTTTACATACATATTTAGTATTCGATTAAATTGACCTGAGTCGCCGTCAAAGGTGTTCGATAGAGGCGGCCACAAGGGCCCCAGCTCATAGCAAGAGTCCCGCATATGTGGTAATATGAAAAAAAGACTAAATTTTTTTACAACGAAAGAACAAAGTAGCTATATATTTCAACCATAGAAATGATTATTCCAAATAACACAAATAAGTGATAATTATTCGCAACACGCTGGAGCCCCACAGATCATTTTCTCTACGGGCTCCGCGTCCGCTAATGGTTGCCCTGGAATTGATACAATCCTGGGGTACACTAACATCTTATTTTGCGTTTGAAATCAGTTTAACTTGAATAATATAATGCAGTTATTTTAAACTATAATTAAACAGTAGACGAATTAAGTGCAACCATTTTTTCAGCTAGTTTTTGGACCCTTAATACCTAGTTTTTGATTATATTTCCTTCCTTCTATAAATTATAAATGCCTTTTTTAGTGCCTGTTTTAGACATTTCTAATGTTTTTTTTGCCTGCCTATTTCGTTCATTTTTAGTGCCTGAACTTCCGGGCTCTATTAATTAACATCAATTTTTCTTGACTAGTAAAGGGGGCTTCACGATGCAATTAAGATGACCCTGTTTACGGAACCCAAAACTAGAAGCCCGCTAGCCTACCTCTTGCTGGAATCTGCAAGTAGGTCTGCAGCAGCTTCCGCTTAAGTACTACTAACCACTGTTCTCTCTAAGCTTCTCGTTATGGGAGAAAGAGGCATGTTATTTTTTTTCTCTCTCTCTCTCTCTATTTTTGAAAGATTGAAACACAGAGTGAGATAAGCAATATGTGAATGAATAGGGGAAATGTCTATGTTTTTAGACAATGAACAATAATTAACGCTAGTTTATGGTCCTCTTTTGATGAGGAAATGAAGTTATTCAAAATACTGGAGGGCTCAAAAATATAGGGAAGGAAGAGGAGGGGGGGGGGTGGTTTAAAACATTGTGGAGTACACCGGTACTCGTTATAATACAAAATATCACAGTAATTGCAAACCCGAGAATATTTTCGCACACTATGTCTTGAGTTTGGTAATGGCAACCCTGAGTTTGGTTACCAACTTATCCATTCTGCGCCATTACTATGCAGATATTACGTTTTGCAGGCATTGCGCTATACGATACGCATTCCGTCCTAACTTCCGGGTTGTGTTGATGCCGCAGTCCTCAAGATTCAAAGATAAGAAACACGTGAGAAGTTTGAAATTTTTGACTAAAACAATAAAACAGTTCTGAAAATCAAATATTGAAAACCAATATGATTTCATTCATCATTGATTACGGAAATTAAAACACGTTTATTAATGAAAAAATCCGGGATGTCCCGGAAAACGGCGCACGTTGTCACCTCATGTGGAAGGTGATAAAATTCAAAAATTTGGGACCACTGATCTATATAGGAATCAGCCACACCGTTAATTACTGACGTTATAGCCGAATTGTCGTTAAAACCGAGTTTGATTGTATAGGCTACATCAAGAGTTCTTAAATTTTTTCAGCCGCGACTCAAACCAACTCACTGGCGGAAATATACTTGAAAGTCTACAATTAAACCACACATGCACCTCGTCCTTATACCTCTGCTGAACTTCTAACAAATTGGTACATGTTGGAAAATGCATGTCCGGGTTTTGAACTTAATGTAAAGTTGTTTCTATGTAATGCTTGTTATGTGTAGTGTTGCCATCTGCCATCAACTTTTCTAATTATGAGTGCAGTGTAATGATTGAATAATAGTAGCGTTGTAGGCCTGTTGCCCTCTCCGGCGAGACTTTTTTAACGAGATCGGCTTGCATTTGCGCCTCGAAGTTGGAAACCAACCAACTTCGAACCCGGCTCGTCGAGATGCAAGTCCGTCACTATGGCCAATCGACCACTACAGCGGTGACTTGAAAGCTTGAAAGTCTAGTGGTGGGGGGCATGATGATGATGATGATGATGATGTCAATTCATATAATAATATGTACATTAGATCAGTCGGCTCCACCTTGTTCTCCCTGTATCTATTTTTTCCCTTTCTTAAGGGGCGCTAGGTATATCGATTCCTCCCTTTCCCCCCCCCCCCTCTGAACTTAGTTATCCATCTGCCTGTTTCAGCTTCCAAGAATTCTTAGTTAAACTGTGGAATTTCTTCGATGTACTCTACGAGCCCCATAATTAATTTAAAACAACCTAAACTATATGAATGTATGCAGTTGATTATTAAAAGACAATAAGGAGACATTAATTTTCATGCTTGAGAAGATAAAAATAAAAAAAGTTACAATCAATGTTGTTGCATAGATATCACCTCAAAAGTAGGTCCGGCTAATTACTTCATGTTTAATTTTCTAGGCTTCGTATCTTTAAGCGAACTCAATATTTCAAAAATCGAGAATTCTATACAATTTTTAAAATTATTGATGTGCCGGAAACCCTCACTAAATTTCCGCATTTCTACAGTAGAATCGGAAATTTTAACACTGATTTCTATGGGGGATCACCCTTTTCCTGACCCTCAAAGCGATGCTGATGATGATTATGACGTCTATTCAAAAAGCCTCATTACTGAGAGAGTATTGAAAATGTGGCAAACAATTATAAAGGCATAAACTATTATACATATACTAACAGGATTAGAGAAGTGACAAACCATTGTAAAGGCATACACACGTTTGAAACGCATTGCTAGGGAACCACAGTAATCAAAGTAGACGTTCCGAAAGTGATTGTTGAGGCCCGACAGTTTTACGACCTCTATTTTACGGCCAAATAGTAGTTTCCCATGTTATAACAAAAGTATGCATTTCAAACCCCTGATTAACGGTCATCCCTCTTTTACGGACGAATTTTTTTTGTCCCGTTGGTGTCCGTAAAATAGAGGTTTTACTATAATTGATTTCAAGTAATTTATATAAATTGAGCATAATAATAATAAAAACACACGAAATAAAAATTGTAATTTAATATTATCTCCATCGCTTCTTTACATCAATAAGTATATAATTTAAATATGTATTTGTTTTAACAATCAAAATATGTCTCAGTTTGTGCCGAAAATTTGCGAACGGGCAACCTAACGATTTAATTCCATTCTTATTGATCATTTTTGTCGCACCACGGTCATTTTTCTGTACACGAGGGCTAATTAGACCGGGACCTACAATTTATTGCCGATTCCGAACGGCAGGCTTGTTTTTTATACTCATCGAGAGGTTGGTGCGCTAACCCCTCGATGGGGGACTCCCTGCGGTAGCAATTTTCTGCTGCGGTCAAGTCGCCGTTTTTTGTTGTACCCCTGTGTCAGGAAAGTTTTCTGACAAGGACGAACCGGGTATCGAACTCGCGATACCTCTAAACATCCTTTGATACTTTAGGCGAGCATCTTATCGACCGGGATACCGCGCCCCCATTCTTATTGAAATTACAGGTGAACCTGACGTCACGAAAGCACTTAAATTTTTAATTATGAATCATTATTATCTATATTGTATATTTCCTCGAAAATAGTGACAAATGGGAATTATTTATTGGAATTTTTAATTTGTGCATAAAATAGTGGAAACAAAATTTTCCTTATGCGAATGACTATTAATAATTCCAATTTTCGAAGTAATTAGAAATTTCATATAGTAGGGCATATTTTTAAAGAAATAATTCCAGTTTATAGGAGTAGATCTCTTTAAAAAAAGAAAGGGCGCTAAAAGTAGAATCGACTCCAAGATGTACTTGAAATTGAGAATTGATTCACTCAAATTGAAATTTGTTGAATTTACCAGGAAATAATTTTCGGTTTAAAATTCAAACAAAGAACCCCTGTATGGTTTTCTTAACCTTTTAAGCGGCATTGACGGGATAGCTCGCCTCTTATGTTAGCATTGACAAGTCCAAAAACAGCGAAACTCCTCTTAACAAACATCCCCTCCGATGCCGTCACCCCCCCCCCTCTTTTACGGAAGAAAAAAAATAATTTCCCCATTTTGTAATAAAAGTATGCATTTCACACCCCCTGATTAACGGTTACCCTTCTCTTACGGACGAATTTTTTTTTGTCCCGCTGATGACCGCAAAAGAGAAATTCTATATATTGTTGATTTCTCAATGGAACATTTTTCTTCTATACCCATTACTTTCCACCTACGCCTAGGGTTGCCAGTCAGCCTCCTTCTTAATGTAATGTCAAGCGTCCTCCCACATTTTAGAAAATTTGCCCTTTTTGTCCTCCTTTACCCAGGTTTTAGAAATTCTTTTTCTTTTTTTTTTCCCAGGGGGCAATTTTTTTCACTCTGAAACATGTATCTTTTGTTCTTCTTCCCCCGCACATTTTTTACACGCTTTGACCAGTCACCGTCGAAATTCCCAGCATCCAAGAGTAGGAAAAAAAACAGCTGAAGAAGAAAACCGCAACATCAATTTCAAGAATACCACTGTTTGCTCACCAGCAGCTCATTATGCCGTATACTGAAGTGGAAAGGGAGGAGGAGTAACCTCTTCATTCAGAAATAAAGAAAATAGGATGCAAACAACACTCGATGCTGATTCCTACGGCGAAATCGACTTTGGGGAAAAAAGCAATGTCCCCGGAAGAAAAAAAACCTTCTGAGGTAGGTGAAAGAAAATCTCTCTCCTTGCTTCAGGCAAAGTAACAAAACTGACTAGACTGAGTGAACAATTAATTCATTACAAGTGGAGGGGGAGGCGGATCGTCATTTGTTCTTTTTCTTTTTGCTTTTTTGAACGGTTCTGTTTGGAAATATTATTGTGGTGGCTATTTTTCTTATTAGTATAGCGGCGCCATCTGTTGTTTAAATTGGGAAAAGTGACGGCACCACGGATGCGTGCACAAGCGTCCTCCTTTCTCAGGCCAGACTTTCACAGCCTTCACTCACAGGAAACTTTTACGGGTCCATATTTTTAGTGAATTTATAGCGTGAACAAACAAAAAATGATGAGGACCGGCAGGAGCCCTGTCAGCCCCACCATTGTGAGGACTCAAGGCTAAGATTACACTATAAAAGTTTGATAAAAGATCTTTTATAAAACTTGAAAAAAAAATAACAAATAAAAAAATAAAAAACAATAACAAATAAAAAATAAAAAACAATAACAAATAAAAAAATAAAAAACAATAACAAATAAAAAAATAAAAAACAATAACAAATAAAAAAATAAAAAACAATAACAAATAAAAAAATAAAAAACAATAACAAATAAAAAAATAAAAAACAATAACAAATAAAAAAATAAAAAACAATAACAAATAAAAAAATAAAAAACAATAACAAATAAAAAAATAAAAAAACAATCTATAAGCCTATTGGTTACATTCGCACTAACCTAATGCAACCAATACGATGATTGGTTGCATTTTTAAGTTTTATAAAAGACTTTTCTAAATTTTATAGAGCAATTCCGGCTTCAGACAGATATAACTGTATTCAAGGGTATAACTATGGATACAGGATTTTCATATTTACGAAAACAGGTGCGCAATTCGGCATTTTTGAATGAATAAACGCTAAACATTTTACCACTTTTTCATGAAAAATGTTGATAATTTAACACTTTTGCAAGCGAAAATAGGTAAGTAATATTGTTGGCCACTTGAATTCTAGAACTTTCAACAATGCAGTTTCAAGTAAACTATTTTTATACTTGGCCAGGACAGGAACAAGTGGGGGGCAACTGCACCAGGTAGCAAAAGTTTTAGTGGGGAGGGGGATAGTTTTAAGTGGGAACAAAAAACACCGTTATAAAATTATCCAATTTTAAAGTTGTGGGAAGGCAAAAATCATAGTTTCGGCCACGTAATAAAAAAATTGTATCGTTAGTTGAGTTCGTTTTCGAGGATTAATGCAAAAATTTTTGATCTGAAAAATAATTTTGCGGATAAATTCAAAATTTTTAACTTGATTTCGTATAACATATATTTTGAAAGTATATATTTCGAAACATAACATTATTTCGAAAGTATAAAGCACTTTTCAACGTCTAAACATATACCTTTATTTTTCACGTTAAGAAATATCATTAATATGTGTGTGTGTTGAATTGAAAACATTTACACGCAAATAGGCGCATAAAATATAGCGCCAAAGAATTGCACAGACAAACACACACATATTAAGCGTCGTAATTTTTTTTGGCGCTTTTCTTCATCTGATATTACAGAGGTACTTGAACACAGGGCTGCAACTAAACAGGCGCGAGACCGGGGGGGGGGGTAACAAATTTCACTTTTTAACCTCTTCCTCGGCATTACAAGGGGGAGGGGTACAAAAACGTGTGCTTAACATTTAGTTGCGGCGCCTTGCGTGAACACATTTCCAGTCGAAACCAAAACTTACATATAATAACTCAGCAATAGAGAACAATAAAAGCACAAAGCAGTTTCTCCCGTACGTGAAAGGTGCACTACACATATATTTTGACATAAAAATTGAATAAAATGAAAATAAATGTTATAAGGATGAAAACGTACGAATTATTATCAGCAATGTAATGTTGGCTTTCTTCATATTTATCGACATATAACCGATCCAATGAATCAAATCCTAGACTGAAGTTTGAGCAAAATGCCCGATGGATTTAAGTACAGTGGATACCGCTTGTAGCGTTTTTCAAAAAACTGTTATGAAAGACGCGCGTTGTAAAAGGAAAAACGTTTTGAACGTTTGATGAGTATTAGCAAGGCCGCCCTTATCAGACGCAGAGCCCGGTGCAAAAATAATTTCTGGGGCTCCGATTTTAAACATTTTGTGGCATAAGCGGAGATATACTTGAAAGTCTTGGGGAGTGTCATGATGATTGTTGGGGGGGGGGGCATGATAATGCCGGTTCATATATACGCATACACATTAGATCAGTCACCACCTATGCCCCATATCCTGGAGCAGGCCCTCTATGCTGGGACATTTGGTGGGATCCAGACCAGACTTTAGGATCCAGCCCTTAAACAGTGAATTTAGAGCATGCACAGATAATGCCCTGGACGGATTATGTAATCCCTTGGGCTAATATATAAATGATAATATATATGTTTTTTTTTTTGTATATTGCGTCTGTATTATATGTTGTAATATGTGTGTGTGTAATAAATTTCAAATTTAAAAAAAAAACAAAAAATGATGAGAATCGTCCCACACCCAGGGCTGGAGAGCCTTGTCAGCCCCACCCTTGTGGGGCCATGCGCAGCCCCCCTCCCCCGTGTTTCCGTCCATGTTTTGTAGGGAGGAGAATTGGACTTCCAATGATTCCTGCAATATCACAGAATATACAGAAAGGTTGAAAAATATCTACTCACCAATGAAAATTCAGAAATGAGAGGAAAAAATCCCAGAATTGGGATTATGTTTATGAAAATAAAATATTAATAAAAAAGAAAAAAATCCCAGAATTAGGGAAAATTCAGAATTAATGTGGAAAATAATTCCAGAATTTTTGAAAGAAATAATTCCGGAATTGATGAAAATTCCAAAATCAAATGAGTTGAAGCTCCCACACCTTATTTACTATGAAAAAAATAATTTGATATACACGTACGCATATTTTGGCACTTCTATTACCATAATTGTGAAGTCCGCACCTGTCGCACGCCCCCCTAAGGACGGCTCTCAGTATTATAGTGAAAACTGAGACCACGAAAATAAGTCGTTCGTAGCGTGAAAAAGTTCCAAGTGGAAACGTCATAGGCGAGCTCCATAGCAATTTATTGACGATTTACCATGTTTATGATTATTTACCAATTTTTATTATGATTATTTACCAATTTTTATTATGATTATTTACCAATTTTTATTATGATTATTTACCAATTTTTATTATGATTATTTACCAATTTTTATTATGATTATTTACCAATTTTTATTATGATTATTTACCAATTTTTATTATGATTATTTACCAATTTTTATTATGATTATTTACCAATTTTTATTACGATTATTTACCAATTTTTATTACGATTGTTACCAATACGGACTGAGGATTATGCATAACCACCGGTAACTGTGATAAATTCTCAAAATTTATCAACCTCACCAAAATGTTCGGCGATTATGCATAATAACCGGTTATTAGGTATAATAAACGGATTTTTTTTTATCACATTTACTGTACATGGCAACCCACGCTCTACAATAATATACAAGTAGAGGATAAAACGAAAACGAAAATTATTTCATAATCACGAAGAGCCATCGTGTTAAGAAAAAAAAAGAGAGAGAAATGCAATCAATAATCGCAATTTCTCCACTTGGTAATCGCAAAAAAAAAAGTGTAGCCATTTTTTTTCTTCCATTTCATGCGCAATAGTAGAAGGGAAAAAGAAGAAAAAAAAAATTATTCAAGATTAAAACTCTTGAAAACGGGAAGTCGCGAGACATCGCTAGTCACGTAGAATCATATCAAAGGAAAAAGAAAATATAATAATAAAATGTAACGTAAACGCCATTATTCTTTCTAGGTCTTTGCTGGCGGAGCCATCATCTATCCGTCCTACTAGGCTCTGTGAGCTGAGCTCTCACGCTCCCCTCCCCCCCCCCACACTCGCTCTTGAAAACACACCAACCAACCCCTAGCTTGGTGGCTGTTTTGTTCCCCCTATTGGTGGCCCGCGCGTCCACTGTCGCAAGGAGGGGCTCTAGGGCCTATTTTTTTCGGTAATATCATCTCTATAGATGTGCGTATATTGTGCGTGAGGAATATTGTATTTTTATCTAATAATTTTCTTTCTTCTCTCTTTCTACTTTCCTCTAATTATTTGATAATAATAATTACCGCATGAAATTTAGGGCTTTCCTGGTGATGCGCGAATGCTCTAAATTTAGCCGCAAGCCCGAGAATTCTTGGATTGCCAGTTTAGGGCAAAGATTTAGGTTGAGACGCCCCGACAGTTTTCCAAGGTGACGTTTCTTTGTGTGTGTGTGTGTGTGTTATTTGTATTAATCCCCAATATGGAATTAATCATGTTTGTTATCCCCCCTCAACCCTTATCCCTTAATAATTGCATGTGCACCCTAATTATTGATTCTTTTTCTAACATGTTGAACTATATAAGGCTCGCGTCCTTTATCTCTTGATTATTAATTAAAAAAAAAAAGAAGAAAGATAACTTTCATTATAACGTATTGAGTTATTTATCTTGTTATATACGAAGCTGAACCTTATTGTGCGTTAAGGCGTTTTTTTTTTCCTTCTTTCATTCTCTTTCAAATGGCGTCCGTAATAAAAAACCTTGTGACGTGGATAAAGCGAACGGGATTTCGGGCACGTAAATACTTTTACCTCGATGTTTTTGTGGGATAAGTCCGTTTTTTTTACTGATTATCTGATAATTTCGTGATTATTTGAGACTGATTATTAAATTTATCAAAAATTTGAAGATTTGGATTTTGTTTTTAGCCTTATCTTAGAGGGTCGGAACCCCGTAATTACGTGCGCAATTAGGGTTGTAAATTCTTTCTCTGAGCTTAAACTTGTTAATTTTATCATTTTTTGAAGTATGAGGGGAGCCTTATAAATGAATTATAAAGCCCCATTTCTGTGTAGATCGGATGTTTATATCATTTGACCTCTGTGTCCTCTATTGGTATTTATAAGTGTGTAATTATGATGAATCTCTGCCTTGGGATGCACTATTAAACTGATAACCAACCTATATTTTCCTGTTAATTGTTTATTCATTTGACCTCTTTGTACTCCATTTGAGTTTTTCTCTTCCCCCCTTTTTTTAAAGGGTGGTAAAACTTAAGAACAAGGGAGCCTTATAATGCTTTGCAAACTAATATAACTACAGGCCCTACTTTTTTTAGATAAAATGTTATCCATTTGACCTCTTTGTCCTCCTTTTGGGTGTTTTCTTTCCATTCCTCCCCTCTTTTTATGAGGGTAACTGGTGAATTCAGAACCAGGGAGCCTTATAATGCTTAACTAATTACCAGGCCCTATTTCTTTTCTTAGGTGTTTTGTTTATGCATTTGTGTGTGATCCCTATATCCTTTAATATATATATATATATAAAATATTAGCTTTATCCATTTTTTATTAAGTGTAATAATGGTGAGTTTGGAATCATATTTTAGGGGATGCCCTGTAATAATAGTAATCCATTTTTATAAAATTTGTAAATAAATATGTAATTCCCCATTTCTCTGATTCATCAGATGTTTACATTATATTATTTTCTTTACTTTTTCAATAGTGTAATTGTGATGAATTTCAGTATTGGGGGCAGACTTATAAAATAATCAAGCCCTATTTCTCTGTAGATCAATTGTTTATACATCTGACCTCTTTGTCCCCAGCTGGTAGTTCCTATTCCCCTTTTTTATAAGGGTAATTAAGGTGCATTTTAGCAACAGGGAGCCTTATAATGCCATATAAACCAATAAATCAGGCCCTATTTCTTTATACATAAGATGTTTATGTATTTGGCCTCTATTACCTTATTAAGATTTATTTTATCTTCTTTTATAAGTGTAATCATGATGAATTTCAGCATTGGGGATAGCCTTTTAAATTTATTACCAAGCCCTATTTTTCTGTAAAATTATTCTGTTTATGAATTTCACTCCTTTGGTGCCTTTTTATAAGGATAATTGTGGTGAATTTTGGCACTAGGGAACCTTATAATGCTTTACAAACTAAAAGCCAGGCCCTTTTTTTTGATAAAATGTTCATGCATTTGTGACCTCTATGTCTCCTGTGTAGTTTGTAAGTTTATTCATTTGACCTCTGTCCTCCATTGGTGTTTCTTCTATCCCCTTCTGTAATTTATTATAAGGACTCTAGGGAGCCTTATAGTTAAAATAGAATCAGCCCTAGAGTTAAAATTCACCTCAATTACCTTTATGACCAATAAACCAGGCCCTATTTCCTTTTGTTGGTGTATATATATATTTGCTTTATCTCCTTTAATAAATGTAATTATAATGAATTTCAGTATTAAGGGGCAGCCTTTTAAATCAATAACCAAGCCCTATTTTTCTGTTGAAAAATTGTTTTCGCATTTGACTGCTTTGTCCTCCATCCTTTATCCTCCCTTTTTTTTTATTAGGGTAATTATGGTGAATTTTTTAGCACCATATTATGAGTTAAAAACTGAGTCAGGCCCTATTTCTTTTTTAGATGGAATTTTTATGTATTTGTTACCTCCATATCCTATAATAATTTGCTTTGTTCATTTTCATATGTGTATCAATAGGGAGTTTTGCATTAGGGAACTAATAAAGAAAGCAATTAGCCAAAACTTTTAACTAAATAGCTTATAAACTAATAACCAAGGACCTGTTTATGTACATTTCATATGTTTAGGCTTATCCATTTGAACTTTTTGTTCTCCATTAGTGTGTATTCTCTAATCCTTTTTACAAGGGTAATTCTGGTGAATTTTAACACCAAGGAACCTTATAAAGCCATGTAAACAAATAAATCAGACTTTTTATGCATAGGAACCATTTCTTTATGCATCATAGTTGCTTCGGCAGGACATATACTAAAATTTATTTATGTATAGGATGTTTATGGCATTTGGCCAACCTTTTCTTAATAGTATTTGCTTTATCTCTTTTTATAAGTGCAATAGTGATGAATTTCAGCATTGGAGGTGCCTTTTAAATTAATAACCTAGCCCCCTTAGATTGAACTCTGTCCTCCATTCACCCCCATTTTTAAAAGGGTAATTGTGGTGAATTTTCCCACCAGGGAAATTTCAAAAAATCAGAAAATTTCCTAAATTTTTTTCTGATTTGTCAAACTCTGACCAAGTTCTATATCTCTGTAGATCGAATGTTATGTGTTTGATCTCTATGCCCTCCATCCCATTTAGGTTTATAAGGGCAATTATGATGAAGTTTAACATTAAGGAGTCTCATGATGCCAAATAAACCATGCCCTAATTTATTTCAAACCAAATGTTTTTGCATTTGACCTCCAATTTCTTTTTTATTTTATTTACTTTATCCCCTTTTATAAGAGTAGTAATGGTGAAGTCTTCATTAGGAAGCCTTAAAATCCCATATGAACTTATACCCAAGCCTTATCTTTGTGTGCTGTTGCTTGTTTATATATTTGACCTTTATGTCCTCCATTGGTGTTCTCCTGTATCTCCTTTAGTAAAAATGCATATTAGCATCAAA
Source organism: Pholcus phalangioides (assembly GCF_987345545.1). Classification (NCBI taxonomy): domain Eukaryota; kingdom Metazoa; phylum Arthropoda; class Arachnida; order Araneae; family Pholcidae; genus Pholcus; species Pholcus phalangioides. The sequence goes on from NW_028301609.1 coordinate 9,814,309, forward strand.
AAGGCTCATAAATTAATCGTTTCAGTAGTTCGAATATTTATGAATTCTTTTACTTCCATATCCAACACTATAATATTTGCTGTCTTCTTTAAAAATGTAATTGTAGTGAATATTAGCATTAGGAAAGCCTTGTACAGTAATGACCATGTTTTATCTCTTTATAGCAGGGATGTGCATGCATTTGATCTAAATCTCCTCTGTTGGTTTCTCATCAATCCCTATTTTGACCTCTAATCCTCTTTCCTAATAAAAACAATGATTTTTTTTTGTAATTTGCAATTATTTTGTCTGAATTAATATTCTTGTCCCCAAGCATTATAAACACACCAATATTTTTATATGTGTGTGTGCGTGCATGTGTGTATATACACCCAATGGCCAAAAAATTAGGAACATCCTTCTACTCACCACTAATATCATGTGAAACCTCCTCTGGCTTTGATGACAGCAGAGATATTCTTCTAGGCATATATTCTCTACAAGTTGCTGAAACCACTGACGGCTAATGGTATATATGATGCTAACGAAATGGCAGCTCTTAATTTCCTCAGATTAGAAGAGGTGATGTTTCGGAGCTGTTAACAGACCTTCTAACCTTGTCCCACAAATGCTGAATTTGGTTGAGAGTGGGTGACTGAAGGGAAGTGAAGCAATTGAAACTCTGAATCATGTGTCTCAAACCAATCTGAGATAATTCCAGCCCGGTGGGAGGGTTCATTGTCCTACTGGAAATAGCCGTCATCATTAGGAAACATAATGGCCATCAATGGGTGCACATGGTCAGCAATGACGTGGAGGTAGGCGCTGGCATTGACGGATGTTTCCGATAGAAATAAGGGACCAAGAGTATACCAGGAAAATGCTCCTCAGACTGATTCTCTGTCCTGCCCACTTGAACAGTTGTCATGTGGCATGCAGGATCTATGGTTTCGTGCTGCTTGCGCCACACATGGATCCTGCCCTTAACTCATGGAGAAGAAATCTTGACTTGTCAGACCAGACAACCTTCATCCAGGTTGTGTCAAACAATGCTGTATCTAGTGTCGCGTTCAAAGCCACTCAAATCTATTGTTTCCCCCCCCCCCCTATGAATAGGCAAATTGCAAAGTTAACTGGTACTTCTGACTAGAATAAAGCTTTTTACTGACAAATCCGATTTATTACACCAGCACACATACTGCAGTTTGAGGGGGGGGGGGTGTTCCTAATTTTTTTGGTCACTGAATGTGTATATATATATACAAAGTAGAGCATCGATTAACCGAAAGCGGTCCAGTTGGCAAATTCAAATTTGTGCGTCATGTTGAAGTTCCTCTGGCAGCTAAAGTGCAGAAGCTTTTCACTGCCTTAAGACGGCTATGAGATGGTTAGAACAAGAAGAATGTGATGCAGTCCAATTGCTGTCTTATATATAATATAACGTTTGCGAGATTCAGCGGCGAAAAAAATGAGTCTCAGCTATGAAGAAAAAGAAAATTTTAGATTTCTTTTCCTAAACCAACCTTTTTCGACTCATGGAACTCTTTTTAGTATATAATTTCTATAGAAATTATATGTTGGCCTATTTTTAATTTATTCATCAAAGTTACTGATTTTACTTTATTTCATATTGCTTCTATGACACTGGTATGATTTTTTCCATGAATTATTGGTTATCTGGAAAATCAGCTATCCGAACACCCCCAGTCGTTTCTGATAATCAATGCTCTACTGTATGTGTAAATATTCTATTCCCTTAAAATAGAATCTCATCAATTTAGCAAAAATCGATCATTCTGACCCAGCATTGTGATCAGTATTTTCACGCACCTTAATAAATTATTTAAAAGAGAAAGAACCTTATGTTCCTCCATTGTAGGACATTTTATCCGTCCATTTATAACAAGAAAATAGTATTTTCCTGCAATTAATATGGCCTTTATGTCTATTCAAACCAAAATATTAAATTACTTTTTTTTTTCATTAATTGCATGGTTGGTTTTCTTCCCTTAGTTTCAAAGAGGGACAGACGAATTATAGGAATTAATGCTCATAATAGGAAGAATAAATTGGAAAATATTAAGCTCTAGTGATGTTTATAAAAATAAAAAGAGCACCTTTGGACTGGAAGCCTGGAAAAAGATTTTTAAGCCTGTCGTTGTCATAAAATGATGTAAGGCTTCATTGACTTTTCCATAGTTATTAGGGAATGAAAGTGGTATTTCGTGAACTATTCATATGTTCTATTCTAGTAATCTATTTGTTATTGTATTTGAAGCTCGAACACCACAAACAGCGGCCAAATTGTTTCCATCTCCTCTCTTGCCACCACTGTCTTTTCCGTCTTTGAAGTAGCCAATTTGGTCAACAAAAATATGACAATATGTTGTTAAGTAATCTCTCTAGAGAAAATTGTAATTTTTGCAGATTTCTGCCCCCCCCCCTATACCCTTCGCAACTTTTGGGGTCCTGGATTTTGAAGGGAATCAGAACTCATTTAGAATATGTAAAAGGACTAAAAGAAAAGGTTTCAAAAAGTTAATGAAGGGATAACTCACTTTTTTATTGATAAACTTGATCAGGTTATTGATAAGATTGTTAGCAAATTTGCAAATGAAGTGAAATTAATGGGGATAGCCGAGAATCCATGTGATAGGGAGATGCTTCAGACAAACTTGAATATGATTATAGCATGGGCTAATGAATGGAGCATGACTTTTGGCATTGACAAGTCATGGTTGTTCATTTTGGTTCGAACAACCCACATTTCATTTACAAGTTGTATTATTATCTAGCAGGGTTGGTAAAAAACATTTTTTTGGGAAAAACCAAAAACCAGGTTTCTTGTTTTATGGACATCTTTTTCTCAGCCACCTCGTTGGGCATTTTGCCTGTTTTGGCGTTGTATTTGTATTTGTTTTTTTTTGGTTTAAACCAGGTTTTTTTGGTTTCATTAGAAACAATAAAATTGCTCTGAAAAACCATTCTAATTTCTAATAATTAATTAAAATAAAATGTTTAATAATGTAATCAACACAATTCCCATATTAATTAATCTGTAAATATTTCTTACATTTTAATAAAAACCAACTTTTGCAATTTAGTTATTTTATAGCTTAACTCAAGGAAATATTTTGTGTGTTTGTGAGAATTCTTTCTTAACGTTATTGTTAACCATATAATAAATAATGTATGTTTACCCTAATTACTATTTCAGTATGTTTAATTAGGACTCATTTTTGCAAAAACACTATGATAAAAACTAAGCAATTACAATGTGTTTAATGAAGCATAATTAATGCAATTCAATTAGCAATGATTTGCAATATACAGGGTGATTATAGCTAAAGTTCTGATTTCAAAAACACTGTAAAATAAAAACCATTGGTCAGAATGACTTGAAAATTTGCATGAATGTTCCTGAGGCAATGGAATTTTGTATGGCGATGTGGGGAAAAATACTTGAAAATGTAGAATAGATGACAATGTACTCATCCAGCACATGGGAAATTTGCTTGCAGAATGGATAGGGTATTATATGATAGCCAGTCAAGGCAAAACGATAATGCAATTAGCATGACATGATTTCATAATTCATGGAAACATCACAAAAATGAAGTCATTTAAACAAACAACTTGCGCAAGAAATGTTAAATATGTTGTTCACCGTGTTCTGGCTGTGAGGTGGAAGCGCAAAAATGCTTGTTCAACTGCAGATCAGAGTATTATATGGTAATGTGTGGATGAGCTTTCAATTCAAAGTTTGCAATCTGACCACTGCACTTGACATTTTGGGGTATCCCCAAAGCCAAACGTTGCAAGGGTTATAGTAGCATCACATAATCACATTGTATTCGGGTGAACAGCCAGGTGACGTATCATGTTGTTATTATCAAAATGGTTCTTCAGCAGCTGCTTCACTGGTGTTACCATGTGCATCTTGATAAAGTTGTGCTATCCACTCGGGCTGGGCAAATTGGGAAAAAAATTAGGTGGCAACCAAATTTTTTCGTTAAGAGCAAAGCATGTTTTTTCCCAAGAAAAATAATCCTGAGTAATGTGTTTTTTTCTGGGACTTCATGACTGAAATTCTCATGTTGGAAGACACATCATTACGAAATCACAAAAAAAAATTGTCTCATACTTACACTTCATTTTAGCAATGATACTTATAAAATTTTAGGTGCCAAAACTGATTTTCTAGTCACCCTGGCATCTGGGATTTGTCCAGACCTGCTATTCACACACTGATGCTGTTGAGGGGCCAAAATGATATGGTTGCGCAGAATAGATTATACCACTGGCCAAGTACAGCATCATCTACTTATACATTTTAAAGGTGTTTTTTCTTTCCCTAAAAGAAAATTCCGTTGCTTCATGCAATGGATTCATGCAAATTTTCAAGCCATTCCGACCAGCAGTTCTTATTCGTGTTTTCGAATCAGAACTTTAATTATAATCACCTGTAGTATATAGCTGATTATTTTTCATAAATCACTTACTACTGTACATCCTAACCAAAAGCGGTGACCCAGTCCATATTCCAAGGAATTTCTAACTGAAAATTATTTGGGCAGGGATCACCAGCCACTTCACGAACTGGCCAATTTCGGTTTTTACTACTGTACAGCAGAACCTTGATTAACTGGGAATAATATTGAAAATATGTACAAATAATATAATTCAATATTAAGCCTAGTGGCGTTATGCAGTACGAGATGTGCTGCTTCCTATGAAAAGAAAATTAAAATTTCTATGGGGTAATGTAACCACCAGTACACTGGTCCTTGTCCTTTAGGAGCAGCTGGTGTCTTTTGGACTGTAAGACCACCTGCCCTTAGCATGACAGTGAAGTCACTACTCTTGCTGCTTCTTTGTGAAGAAAAAAAAGCCTGTAAGATAATACACCACGATACAATCCTCATTCATGAATTTGCTTAAGATAGAAGATAGAGCATCAGTAAGTAGCGCAAAGTTGGAAAATGCCGTAAGAATAAGGAATTTTATACTGTATATAATTTTCAGGAACTAAAATACTTAGATACTTAATATGAAAGAAAATTTATATTCACGCCACTTTTATGAGTTGTTTTGAAAAAAAAACAACCATTTACATCATCTTATGCCATTTAAAGAAACTTCATTAAAATGTACCCTAAGAATAAAAAATGTGGCGAGAATTAAACATTTTGGCTAATAATGAATCAATGTGATGTTTTTCAGGGGAAAAAATTATACTTAGGCCGCTTTTATGTGATTTTTAAAAAAAAACCCACTTTGTTAAAACTAACATAGTTTAAACCAAACAACCCTGCGGTATCTAGGGTCACCAATTTGGGGATTCTCATTGATGAACAGCTTAGGTATTCTTTTACTGAGCTTTTCAGCTTCACTACAGAGCCTATAACAATACAATTATTCAATCATTACACTTCACTCATAGTTAGAAAAACTGATGGCGGCACTACACATAATAAGCATTACACAGAAACAAACTTCATGCCAGGTTCACTATACGTACACACACACTCCAACATGTACCAGTTTGTTGAAGTTCCGAAGAGGAATGTGGATGAGTTGCATGTGTGGTTTAGTAATAATAGTAGTGGATTAGGATTTCTGAAAATTGTTCAGCGGTGGTCAAACAATCAAATAGAATGCTTGATTTCATTCTCAAAAAGGTTTGTATAGTTATTAAAATAAAAATGCAAACTTTTTGTCCCCATGCACCCCAAAACCCTATTAGAAAGTTGTTGCCCTGTCTCTCCTGATACCAGAAAAAAAAACCTCCATGTTTCTAAGTGCAGTATTCACTAAGATATCCAAATTTGAAAAACGGAAGAAAATTGGGGAAAAACAGCATTCATTTTAAAATAAAAGTTAACATTTTTATTTTAATAACTATACAACCCCCTTGTAACATGAATGACATATGAGTACTACATGTTATCTTGATACTTTTTCTAGTTGGAAGTATGCCTCTAGGATCAATGGTTTGCCAGTAAAATGCCATGCACCCTGTGTATATATATATATATATACAGTATATGCCTATACTATTGGCGCTCGTTATAGCAACCATTCCATTACAATGACCGGTAGGAGAAGTCCCAAATGTTTTCATAGAACAACTATCATATATGCTATACTGACTGCTTATGTTTTACTTTCGATGTAACGACCCTCTCAATATTATGTCCATTTTTGATGGGACAAGGGGGGGAAGAGCTGTTATATCGAGTGTCGCCGCGACTATCAGTAAAACCTAATATTCTCTAGCTACTTCACCAAACACCAACTCTGGCCATATCGCTATATTGCAATTTACTGCCATTAGTGAGATGGGTTGGAAGTGAAGGTGCTGTCTATCGATGGTCACCTCGAGTTCGTTTGGGAAAATATCTTATCTATATCCTCCCTTGGGTTCGAACCTGGGACCCTGACAACAACCTTCACGATGGTAGATGAGCATCTTACCACCATGTCACTCGGGCACAATAATATTCTCTAGCTAGTACACTTAAGATCGCATAGGGATATATGCACCGCTTGGTGGAAAAACCACTGATATAGAGACAGCTTGTTTAAAATTAACTCCAGTATAAAAATCTTGACTTTTTTTTTTTTTTTTACAGGGTTTGAAGCAAGATCACTATGATTATAAGAAGAGCACAAAGTTATCAATGGGCTTTTGGCATTGATCTGCTGTATCAAAATGATTCCAGCTAAAATTTTAAGGTAGGTTATATGTTGCCAGTTATCGTGTTTGTTGTGTCTTATGTACGGGGTGTCTCAATAGCATCATTGCATTCAAGAAGCTGCTCTGGGCTCACCTATCAATTAACATAGTTTCCCAAACTTTTTTTTCCATCGCCCCTTCTTTAAGGAAATGTTTCTTTTTATTGCCCCCAAACTCAAGCCAACCCATAGCATCCTATACTAAACCCAGAGCTACTATTGCTCCCCATTCTCCGGACCCATACATCATCCCCTGGAAGGGGAGTGATATTGCCCACTTCGGGAACACAGCAGTAGACTCTCAACTATCTAGCTCATGACTAACTGGCCTAGATAAAAAAATAATTATAATTCCCCGTAATAAAATGGTAAATAATTTACTTTCTCTCCCAAAGTGTTGCAAGTGTAATCTTTTATCAATGAAGTACGTTAAAATAATTTTTTGTAAGAATTAAACTTACATTTTATGTTACTATTTTGTTTATTTCAGCTGCTTAACATAAAACTTACTAAACCCCAGTAAAATGCCATATCCTTTTTCAATGAAGTATGCTTTTTTCCAATTTTTAGCTGGTGCAAACTAAAAGGTATAATGAAAAGTGTTCCATTGAGAAATCAACTTTACATAGCCTTGTCACTGCTAACATAAGACTTTTAAGGATATGAGACACCTCGTCAGTGCCGCTAAAAGGGAAATGTGTCTTAAAATTTGTGTAATATTTTCATTCCCAGACTTCTTTTTTCTGTGATAAATTTTTAAAATGTGCAGTACAGCCATTGGCCATGGCCCCCACAAGAGGTGGGCTGACAAGGCTCCATTCATGGGGCCAGGGACAATTTTCACAATTTTTTTGCTTTTTCACGCTATAAATCCATCATAAAGGGACCCCGTGAAAGTCTTGTCGAGGGGGGGGGACCCGCAAAAGATCCCAGCCTAGGGGCCCTAATGCTTCAGGATGTGGGGGCCATGCCATTGGCTTATGCAAAGTGGGGTTTGGGGGTTCTAACCCCCTCAAGCCGAGATTATAGTGTTATTTTGCAGGAAAAAACAAACCCCCCTGAGAAGAAAAAAAAAATTGAAACCACACTTGAGAAAATTCTGTGTACGCCTATGAGTACAGCACACAACAAACTGGTAAAAAGTACTGGCCTGTACTAAGAGGTCAGAAAATATGAATAAAAGTGGGTTTTGGTATATAAAAAGGGTGTTTTCAACTGTAATGGGGGGGGGGGGGGAATGAACATTTATAGAATTCTGGCCTATCAGGCATTTTTTTGTTATCTGGCCTGCCTTCCCACCACATTAGGCTGGATAGTTGAGAGTCTATTTTATTTATTCTCAAAAATCACAACACCACATCTCATTGCCATGCCACTCCAATGCTCCTAGTGGGTGGGTCCTGCTTTAACAGACATTCCTGCTTACTCGTCAAGATAGAGGTTAAGAAAAATATCTTTATGAACCTCTGTGCTATGCTTTTCAGTACAGCTTGCATGTTACTGACTATATCTTAGAAAGGGGAAAAAACCTGTATCATTTCATGGTATGATTGCACAGAGGCATATGCAGGGAGGGAGCATAGCGTGCTTAAAGCATAGGGTGCTTAAGGATCCCAAATTACCAAAATTTGAAAGTAATTTTAAATATTTTTGTGATAAAAACAAAATATCAAAAGAAAATGCCTATAAATGCTATCTTAATTGATTTCTGTTAACTTCAAACGCTTTTTGAAGGTCGGTGGTAACATGAGCCCCACATCCAGCTGCAAGGCCCCTAGGCTCTGTCGGACCAGGCACGACCCAGGCTCTATCCCTTCTGGGATGTAAGCACTTTACCCGTGTGGGTTGGAAAAGTGATGCCAACAGCACACAGTGTTCCAGGTGGTCACCCTCCCAAGTACTAACCACGCCCTATGCTGCTTAACTTCAGTGATCGGACGAGAACTGGTACTGGTGTTTCCAGCATGGTATGGCCATTGGCTGGCCCCTAGCCAGATTTTTCACAGGCACCTCCATAGTGAATTTAAAGGGCAGAAAAATTTAGGAAAGAACAAAAATGCTGTTATAAAATCATTGAATTTTACAGTGGTGGGTGCAAATGAATGATCAAGTGACGAAATTCTGCCACCCGACTTATCCCATTACTGAGATATCTTGGGGGGGGGGGGTGCAAAATCATTTGCCCTCCAAAAAAATCTTTGTTATGGCCCTAACTACTACTACTGTGTGATTCAAACATTTGCCTTGAAAACCTTCTTAAAATTTTTTCTTCATGAGCACACGCTGGTAGATTATAAAGAGGAACATTTCAGGGAATCTCTTCCAGAAAAGAAAGAAAATGCACTGTTGTATGTGCTGCCATCTGTCTTTCTTTTCCTCAACTTGAATGTGAATGTGATGGGATGTTTCAGGCTTAGAAGCCAGATCGAATTGCTTCATAAAGTTGAGAAAAACAAAGAAACCAATCTACTTGATATGAAAAGATAATAATGATAGTTAAAAATTAGTTATATCTCTGTGTGTATGTTCTTCATTTCACATGTGATGTTTCAATGTCTAATGTTGTTTTTATTTCTCTTTGTCCAAAGGTGTGAATGTCCAGAAGGCGCATTATGTGCCTGTTACAGTGACGACATCTCGATTTGTTCTTGCATTACGTCATTATCACATATGCCATGAACGTAAGAATGAGAAACATTCAAGTCTTTTGAAACATTATGATTATTGAAGAAGTGTATAATGAAGTACAGCACCAAACTCGGTGAATGGTGTAAAGGTAACGAAATAATCAACTACTCATATTCACAGTTGTCTGTGGAGTTTGATGGAACTGCAGTTACTAAATCGCTGACAGAGCTACAGATGCTGCAAAAAGGCATGGATCCAGATTTGAAAACAGAGATTTTTTCATTGCCCTTCAAGAAGAAAGGAAATGGAAAGCTAAAAAATGGGGTGAAGAGGGCCCTTATGGATGAATCATCGAGTCCAGTGAAAAAGAAGGTTAAAGATGGTTCCGTAAAGAGAGGATACAATCTGAAGGTGCCCCGAAACAAGCCTGTTAAAAATGCAGGGTCACCAAAGAAAATACAGATGGACAATACTGTCGTGAAAGATCCAAAGTTCATAGACAGGCTGACAGAACAAAATGTGGAATCAGAGGACGTGCTCGAGGAATCATCAAAAACATATGTGTGCAAATTCTGTTGCAAGCGTTTTACTCACCCTCAGAGCCTGAAAGTTCATCTTTTGACTCACCAAGACAATCCTGTACATAAGTGCCACCTCTGCGGACTAATTGCTGGCACCTTTTCCAGTCTCATGTCCCATTATGTCAAACATTCGGGCATAAAATTGTTTGGTGCCTCTGAATACGCCGCCAAGAAAATTGATCCTCCTTCAGTAATCAAATCTCAGTTGAAAAACAAGACTGGAATTTTGTGTACGAAATGCAAAAAGACATTCACCAGCCAGATGATGTTTGTATCACATTTTTGTCTACCTATGAGCAAGAAAACTGAATATGTATGCACATATTGCAGGAAAGTGACAACGACGGTAGAGGAATATCGTGATCATATCCAAAGTCACTCAACTGCGCATTTTCTGTGCGGGCATTGTTCGGTAAGGTTTGAATCAAAAACAAGTCTTAAAGAACATTTCTTGATATGCAAAAAAAGGCCCAAATCTGCGATCATGCCACTGACACCAAAGAAAATAATTTCATCTGCAAAACAAAGCTCCTTTACGGGATTGAAGTTCCGCAAGTTGAAGCCAAAACTAGAAGTGTTACCGGCAGCAAGCATAAAAGTAGAAAATGAAACTTCGCTTCCTGCTGACTTGAAACAGTCTGCTTTAACGGAGGATGAAAAACAAAAAACAAAGTCATTCGAGTTGCAGCCCATATCAGATGTTGTAATAAAAGAAGAGCCACTGTCGCCTATTCCCTCTGAAGACGATGATACATGCAATACTCTTGCCATGAATGGGAATGAAAACAGGACATTTCGAAGCCGAAGGAGAGCAAGAAGGGTGAATATAATCAAAGAGCAGTCCATGGCTGATGATTTGCCTACAAGAAGAAGCGCACGTTTGGTTAATAGAAAGCCAATGAAGTTTTCGCCGATGTCTTCTGACAGTGAATATGATGAAAGAAATGAAATTTTAGAAACATTAATGAAGAGTCCAAAGAGACAAAGGTCTCCAGTCAAATTGGAAGAAATAGAGACGAACTTAGAAGTCCCAAAATCTCCAAGAAAGAAAAAATCGCCAAATGCAAAGTCTCCTAAAAAGCAAAAGAAGTTGGAAAGTAAAAGTCCTGTATTATATGAGAATCAAGAAGAGATGAAACAGCACAAACCCATGATTCCCTCGAAAGAATCTGAAGCTGAACAAGATTCGATAAGAACTCTGAGTGATGAAGTCTCCAGAATTCAAGAGACCATCGCTAAAGAATGTAAAGAATTGATGTCCGAATCGATTGTAGTGCCAGAAAGTATTAAAAAAGATGTAGTTAAGACGAGTCCGAAAGCTCGAAAGACACCTAAAACTCCAGCAAAAGGTCCTAAACCAAAGGTAAAGAATCTAAAGAAAGGGCGTTTGAAAGTCACTGAAACAGAGTCACCAAATATTGCAACTGAGTCTCAAAATATTGAAACTGAGTTGCAAGTTACTGAAGTAGAGTCGCAAAATATGGAAATGAAGCAAATGACTTTAGTCTGTAATCAATGTTCTTTGGTATTCCGTTGCAAGGGTAGTTTGAAAAGGCATCGTAAAATGCACAGCGGCAAACCCCAGTTCGCATGCACATATTGCGGGAAATTCTTCTTCCGCAAGGATATTCATAAGAGGCATGAGATGAATGTGCATCTAAATGAAGAAGACAAGCGTTTAATTTGTTATTATTGTAAGGAATCGTTTGCAGAGTCAGCTGCACTGAAGGAACATTCTTACACTATTCATGCTGCTAAAGCGATGGCCCCTGAGCGTATAAGGCGGTGTACCTCGAACTCAATAGCAGCTATTAAGAGGAAAATAAAGACTGAAATGTCAGAATCCAGAGAGGGAGTACTTGCCAAAAAGGAGTGCATAGGAAACAATAAGCTTCAGGAACTGAAGGATCTGCCTGATTGTAAAGATAATCTTTACAACTGCAAGGATTGTAGTATAACATTTGAAAATCCATCGATTTTGGTGAAACACTTTAATGAAGTTCATTCTACAGCTGGCAACTTGAGGATTGTTAAGGTAGAAAAGAGTGATGATTACGATGGTAATATCATCATAAAGCAAGAGAATAACCCAGCATTTCAAAACTCAGAGACTATCATCGTTAAGAAATCTTCAAAAATCACACCTTCCATAAACATTCCGAAGAAATCTTGCTCTTCACCGAAAAAATGCTCTGTAAGTAACACTGCATCTGCCGCAAAACCCGGTAAAGCTCGCAAGAAGATAGACCCTGATGTGGTGACGAAGCCAATTGAAACACCAGAAGAGTCTGAATGTATAGTGAATATTAAACAAGCAACTAACGAGAAATGTGATCTCTACTGTGCGATCACGACAGAAGCAGAGTCCCACCCATGCGAAAATGACTCCTTTCACAAAGCTGTTGAATGGTACCAGTGCCAAATATGTACAGTGTCTGGTCCGGTGGCGAAAATGAAAGATCACATGTTTAAACATATGACCAGACTCGGTATCTTCATTGTGAATTGCGAAAACAAAGATTTTGACAGCTTGATCGAAACACCATTCATAGAAGAGAATGGTGAAGTCATGGTCGATTCTCAAGAGTATTGTGATAATGAGAAACATGCAAGCCCTCCAGCTGCTTCCTCAGACAATATCAATGATATGCCAATTCCTTCCACGATCAACTCTGTTTGCACTCTGATGTCTGAAGTGAAGTGTGCAAGATGTGGTGAAGAAATCATTGACTTTGATGTCCTTAGTAGTCATCCATGCTTAGAGAAAGATGGCTCCTTCTCCTGTTTCATACAGAATTGCGGACATGGCTTCTTGTGCGACAGAGAAGATGCATTATATCATTTTAGAAAATCCCATTATAAGCCTTTGTATTCCGATCCTAGGACAGAGCCCGAACTAAACACAGATGATAACAGTGACATCGAGAGTTATTCTATGCATTTGAGTTCTCCAGGCAGAGATTTAGGTTCTTCTTTTGTGGAACCATCCACAGAACTTTTAGAATGTAAATAAGATTGATGTGATAATATGTATCTATACCTACAAGGTATTCTTAAATCCATGGCATAAACATGAGAGCATGATAGTACACACAGAATCCAAGAGGGCAGAAATGGTGATTTGCCATGGTCCGCAGGTAATTAAAAAAAATGACTAAAAACATTGAAAACAGATGATTATGAAAAAATAATAATTTGATTACACCCATAGACTAGTAAGAGACAGAAAACCTGTTTGGCTCAGTGGTTAGCACACCGGCCTGGAGAATGAGAGGCTTCATCAGCTGTCGTGGGTTTAAAATTAAGTTAAACCAAGAAAGTTTTTAACAGCTGGCTGATGCGATGATATATTTAGGAAAGAAGGAAAATTCAACTGCCCTTGAGGGGAATCGAACCCACGTCTTTTCTCTTTACAGGTGAACGTCTTAGACCACTAGACTACAAAGGTGATGAATATCTCAATCTTCAGTGCACACTAGTTTCAAGGACAGATTGAGATATTCGTTGCTTTTGTAGTCTAGTGCGTTCACCCAGAAAGTAAAAGTAGGTGGTTTCCTTTCCCCCCAAGGGCAGTTCTCTTTCCTAAACATATCTTCACATCAGCCATCCGATAAAACCTTTGTATAGATAGTGGAGAGTGGCATCATCCTCAGATAAGTCGCCATCTGGTGGCAGTGTCAGCAATTGTGAACTTTGGCCTGAGTTAGGTCCGACAGTACATTTATGGTCCCGTTCAGTGCACATGAGCTCCAAAGAAAGATGGAGATATTCATTGCCTTTGTAATCTAGTGGTCTAGGGCGTTCACCCAGAAAGTGAAAGGAGATGGGTTCGATTCCCCGCAAGGGCTGTTGAATTTTCTCTCTTTCCTAAATATATCTTCGCATCAGCCAGCTGTTAAAAAACCTTCATATAAATGAAGTCTTCCATTATTTTGCGCCCCTATTGACCCATGTGTTAAGATAAAACTGTCTAAATATGGATTCCATCTTATAATTCTATATACCTCAGGATGGTGACCTGTGGGAAATTTCAATTTGGCCGCGTTGTCTGAAAGGTTGAAGATGTCGGCTGTATGCTGTTTTGTAAAAATTGAATGATGTTTGTGTTCAGAAGTTATGTCGTGTCTCCCTTAGTTTCTAATGCTTTTGAAATTTGCCACAATGACCTTCACAAGGTTAGGGCTCTAGTCTGGGGGGAGCTGGGACAATTTGTTTTACTGGGATCTTTCATGAAAGATCCCAGCCTAGGGCCCTGCTGCTGGATGTGGGAGAAGGGAGACATGCTTGCCATTAAGGATGCTGCTGTTCATTATATCAGATAGGGTGTAGTCACTTTCAAGCATCAATTTCTACATTGCGTTGTTGCAGCTCTTTTATCTCTTTATTTACATGTTAATGTCAGATGAAAGTAGCTTTCTGCAGTGACTCGTACCCAGGTTGGATTTGCGACCACGTATTCTATGACAAATATTGGTAGGTTCTGTGTGTGTGTGCTACCATCTTCTTATGGTTGGACCATAAATCTAGGGGAATACCATGTAATCATGTGTTGTATATAAGATAAACAATACTATGTGTTGATGAAATTTAAAATCAGTCAGTTCTATGATTTGCCAGCGGTTGATGTAAGAATCTTTCAGATTCTATTCATTCATGCTTTGTAAATTTTGAAAAATTTTCGTAATTGTTGGTTTCAAATGCGATTGAAATATCAGCATTGGTATTTTGCTTCCTCGTTACCATTTGAATAACTTTAAATCTTAGCGTTTCTAGATCAGTCTATAATACTGTGGAAGAGCAGAAAGCAGGATCAAAGAAATCCATTGATTTTGTCATTTCAATGTTTTTTTTAAACCGGAACCTGCAGTTTATTGCCAGTTCTGAAAAGCAGCATTCAACATTTTTTACCATGTCTTAAACAAGAGGAGCTTGCTAACCTCTCGGTGATGACTTGCGATAGTGATGTACTCTGCATCGTACTTCTTTGCAAGGAGATTCTGCCAATGATTGAGTAGGTACCAAACTTGCAAACACCACCTTAACATCCTCTCTGGAATGATAGGAGAGTGTTTTGTTGTACAGCACCGTGTGTCATTCCTGAGGGTACAGCAAATATAAACGGTTTGTGAATCACTGGTTTAACGCTTTCATTCATTCCTAAATCGTTTGTCATGAAATAACCTTCTGTGTCATCATACACAGAATCATACAAATCATACATAGAATCACCAATTACCTCCTTAGCGCTTTTGGTGGTCCCGTAGTGCAAAATACAGATGTAATGAGAAGCATTCAGAAGAACAAAAACAAGTGACGTAGTTAAATAAAATTCAAAACGATTTTAAGCAAATTATTTAAAAAAGTATCGTAGCAGTTTTAAAAATCTCAAAAATATCATTATAAAGGGATTTATTGTAGTAAAGGATATTGGCAAAGTTTTACTGTATTTTACCTCCTTTCAGGGGTGAATTGTATCTAAAGGCGTGTATATATTAGCGCGCAGATCATGCAATGAAAGCATTCACAATTGGTTGTTCAGTAATTTGTATGGTGTTGTGAAAGATTTTTGAGCTGTTCGAACTAGACCCACCTGGAATAATTTTTTTTAACGAAAGAACTAAACTAAAGATTGGTGAGCTAATATATACACGCCTGAACAGTGTGTACTTACTATTGAGTGTGAAAATAGTGCTGCCATCTGCATTTTAAGTTATGAGTTTAGTGCAATTGATTGGATATTTGCACTGTTGAGGGGTTTGTTGCTCTCAGTGACTAGACCTTTTAGTGGGGGGGGGGGACCCAAACCCATCTCTTAATTGCTTGTCTGACATTATAATTGGGGTCAAAATACACCTGGCTGACAGAGTACCTTGTTCTGACCTTCAGATGTTTGTAGACTCTGCGTGTATTTATGCTTTGGTAGGCTGGAATTTTGATAGGTTGTTTTGGATTTGAGTTCTGTGGCTCTTGTTTGGCCATGTACGATGCTCTTATCAGTTCAATCCCACAACCTCCCTGTAAAGTTGCTGGAGAAAACCATATACAGGGTATTTATAAAATGAGGACTTGTGTGTGTTGGACGTGTTTTTAAGTTTTGCTTTCCTGACACTCCAATTATATATATATATATATAGATTGGGGCTGACTATAGGGGTTCCATTGTAAATATTGTTTGTCAATGGGCACTATCACTCAGCCAATTTTTTCTAAACACTTAAAGAACACCCCCATATACACATGCTACGACAGTAGAACTTGCAAACACATGATGTGCTCAACTCTAACATTACGAGTGAACTCATTCCAGCTACAGCCTTTCAGTCCCCAAAAAACTCGTCATTGTCTTTTTTGAAAATCAGGGTGTGATGTCGCTGCATCACTGATGATTTTTAATTCGATTTTAATGTATTGTTTTCATTTTTAGAGGAAACATACTTATTTAAATGACGAACTTTGAACTTTTATAGCGCTAACACACCACCACTACATATGACGCTGTAAATTCATATTTATCCTGTATATATGAGCCAGTTGTGAAAAAAGTCAGATAAATAGAACTGAAAATTTACCATATTTACTAGCGTTATAAGTCTTTTTTCTATGAATAAAAACGTATGCGCAGGCAAATATGGTATATTGTATATAATTTTAGTCGATAATGACTTCAAATGGTGGATATAGATTCCTATGCAATTTTTATATGCCATTGTAAATTTTCCGCAGTGAATGTTTCATTTATGTGATGTTTCCATTGAAGTGTGTATAGTGAGTCGTGTGTCGAATTTATTATTTGCTGTAATGATTTCTTTTTATTGTACATAACCCAGGTTGAAATTAAATTATCAATTTTTACCTTGATTGTGAATTTTTTATTCCGAATCTCTACATTATTAGTTTTTGATAGGCTGATATTTTTTAAAAATGAAACAGTCGAGATTCAGCTGACAAGAGGCATTCTTTGCCTCCTTATGAAAACTTTGGTTGTAAAGCCAGAGATTTCTGATTAGCCCTCATAAGCATAACAGTTGTAGTTTCATTAGGATCACTTTTTTGGAATGAAATTGTGGTGACACAGTCAAAGAATTAAAGAAAAGTTGCTAATTAATGAGCTCTGGCGAGTTGGATTTGAGAGCATTTCATCTACATACTCGAACCGAACAGATTTTGTTATATCTTTGGTTGTAATTCTGAAAAAGAAGCTTATGTATGTTACAGTAAAAGCCAGAACACTGACAAAACCTAGAATTTACCACACAAGATGTGAAAATCTGAAAAATGCTCATGGCCATTCTTTCTAAATAATATCATTTTATAATTTTTGTCGTGTCACAATCATTTTTTCGCACACGAGAGCTAATTATATCAGGATCCAATGCTTATTACTTAATCTGAACAGTGGCATTTAAAATCCATGGTTTTTTCATACATCTTGCTGAAAGGTCGTGCGCTAACACTAGAACGATGAAGTGGTAATTTTTACCGTAAAGCTACTTTGACACGTGATTACATCCAAAAGGTTTATCTCAGATTGGAAATTTCATGAATTTTCTCATCTTGTTAAGGCTCTTCAAATCCTAAAATATAAATGCTACAGATTCCTTAGTTTACTGATAAAATGAAGTTCTGCATAGAATCCCAATGGCAGTCAGTGACTGCTATGTAGAGATATTACACCAGTGGTTCCCAATCTTTTTCCCTTCAGGCACCCCCAGAGCAATGTGACTTACACCTTCCCGCACCCCCCCCCCCCTAGATAATACATTTTTTTATCTGTTAGGAAATTCAGGTTTTTTTTTTCTGAAATTGATCACATTAATTGTCCAATAATTAATTTCAATGAATTCTTATACTCATTGTTCAAGGTCTTTTTGACTATGGCTAATATTTAATTTTGGCTTAATTTTTTTTTTTTGAAAATTAATTCGAAAACAAAAGTAAAAAAACATTATTTTTTTAACATTTTTTCGAGATTAGGAAAAAAGATTCCTTGAATAGTTCTTAGCTTATTTATTCCAGCCGTAACAACTAGAAATAAATATTTCTTTGACACTTGACTGAATTTTTTTACGTTTTTCCTGAGTCACGTGTGTTCATGACAGTATCAAATCTAAGCACAACATGCTAATAACACGAGGTACCAATGTAACCAAACCATGAAATAGTTTAAGTAAATAATGGTATTTTTCCCAACTGAAATGGAAAACAAGTATGATTGCTAATCAAAAAGAAACTTTTACAACCAACGCAAAGTTCATGACACATTTCTGCGAGCAGAAGTCAGCAGATGAGATGTCAAAATATTGGTATGATTCATACTTTTGCTAAGGAATTGAATTGAAAAATTAAATTTTTATCATCATTTTAATTTTTCTGAATAATCAGACGGAATTTTTTTTCTATCTCACACCCCCAAAAATGTTCTCCCACACCCCCAGTTGGGAACCACTGTATTACACTAATATGATTGCAAAACATGGTGAAATTGATAGTCTTCTTATGTGAACATTAATATTGAGGGAACAGATGTTCTATCATGGTGTTAGCTTTTTCTCAGTACTATTTTGTATCATTCAAAGGTACACATTTGAAGAAGCTCGTCATTGTATGTTATTCAATTCATTAAGCATTTCTATGGGTTTTTGTATTTTTACTGTGTTGCTTTTGCTGGTACAATATCGCACGGCAAAAAGAATCTTCATTTTCCACGATTTTATCCATGAACAAGGTTCCCGCCCAGGCACCAAGATGATTCTTACCATTTTTTGCTTTCCCCACAAAATATTTTCTATAAAAGGGGGGGGGGGCACCAAATATCCCAGCCTAGGGACCATACTTGATGATGTGGGGAGCCATTGTTTTATCACATAACATGGTTCCGACTGAGCAAAAAATAATTCTACAGTTAAAAAGCATAGAAAATCTAGGTCTTCCAAATTGAAATCGTAAAAAAAAAAAAGAAATTTCTGTCAGAAATTATGAAATTTTATTACTCTAGTAATGAGTGTTATTGATGTTTTTGACAAAATGAATTCATTCAGTGCACGATGTGTTCAGCATCAAAAATCTCTTACGTATGTATTTTACATTGCTCACGATTTGGTGGCTATTTATTGTTTTTTCCATGCTGCACATACCATCAGTTTGCGAATTCCTCAACTGTATTATGCTTCAAATCTTGTCAGTGAACTGCCAAATGAAAATAAAGCCACGAATTACACAAGAGCTTAAAAAAATCATACCCTTTTTTTTTACACCAGCCATCTTCAACCAGCACTAAGAGTGCTCAATGCTCATGCTAGATTTCATGCTCACGAGCACTTGATCAACTTTCAATTAAATACGCTGTATAAATTTCATTCAAGAATTAAGGTTATGCACATTTCAAGCATACGTATGTAAAAGCATATGCATGTATGTAATGTTCGTTGTCGAAAAACATACATGCTCAACTCTTGGCCCTAGGGCCCAATGTAGCCTGTGACCTCAAACCACAATTTCGTGAAAATTAACTAAGCAGCACATTTACAGATCACTCAAGTTACCTGGGGTGCAGTTCTCCATCACTTAAGTGACCCATCCAAATCACTCAAGTGACCTGCGACAAAATAACAGATGACTTAAGTGGTGCATGGCACAGTTACAGATCACACAAGTATTACAATGTACCTCTTTACTTTACTACTACACATGCCTAGCTCCATATCTGGCATGGATATCAGAACATTCCACCTCTTGTACGTGTTGTACCTCTGCATCAGGAAGGATTTTGGAGAGGGGGCCAATCTATATATATATAGACACCACTGAAGTTTTGAATATGAAATTTGGTCAGTGGTTTCATTTCATGAAGTAAAGACCTACTAAGAAAGGGTTTTTCGAAATTTGATCCATTAGGGTCAAATTTTTTAGGGGGGGGGGGTGCAAAGGTTATATAGAAAAATCATGCCAAGTCGAAACCAATGAAATGAAACTATAAATAAGGAATTTAGTGTGGATACGTTCATTTTATCATGTAAGGACTAAAGTATGAAGGTTTTTTTTTTTTAATTCAACCCCTACGGGATTCAAAGGTTACATAGAGAAATCACACTGAGCCAAAACCACAGGAGCTACAATTATGAAATTTGATCAGTAGTTTTATTTCATGACGTAAAAACTAACTAAGAAGGGGCTTTTTGAAATTTGACCCCTAAGGGGGGTCATAAGAAAATTCAAAGGTTGTATAGAGTTAGAGTTTATATAGTTTCATGCTGAGCTGAAACGATAAATATGGAATTTAGTCTACTTTCATTTCATGATGTAAAAACTAACTAAAAAGGTTTTTTGGAATTCGACCTCAAAGCATTCAAAGGTTACATAGAGAAATCATGCTTTGCCGAAACCACTGAAACTATAAATATAAAATTTTGGTAGTTTTTTAGTCTGCAATGTAGAGACTCACTAAGACGGGATATTTCAAAATAAATTCAACATCTAAGGGGTCTTATGTGGTGGGGGGGGGGGGTTTCAAAGGTTATATGACACAATCATCGTTGAGTCAAAACCGCAGAAGCTATAAACATGAAATTTGGTGATTATTATATTTTATAATGCAGAGACAGGATATCTGAAAATTTAACCTCCAAGGGAGTCCAAATGTTATATGGGGAAATCATTGCAGAACAATTTCCAGATTACCAAATCCGCGCAAGAGAAGCGACGGGTTACAGCTTGTTGGGTATAGAACTCCCAATAACATGTTTTGGCACACATACAATAAGCAAGTATCTTACCAAGTTTGTTCTTATTTTGTGGGATAATGATTACTTTTACTAAATACATACAGTACAGTCTCGAAAATCCAAGCCTCAAAAGTGTGAGTTTCTGGAAAATCAGAGGCACTGAAAATTTTTGAATTTCCTTCTTTTGAGACCCTCTTTCTCCCTAATTTTTTTCCTCCTACATTCAATATTCTTCTTTTTTTCTTCTCGTACGTAGGTATTGTGCAGTAATTTCAATTTGAAAGGAACTTGCAAAGAAGACCCTCTTGCATGGACATAGACCATTTCGTAGGGTCATTGAGAAAGATGAGCAAATTTGACCATTTTCTTTGTAATAGTGCACAATGGCAATGTCCCCTATTAGTTCGAGCTTAATTCGTTCCACCAACCTGCTCGCTATCAGGAATATCTCGTTATTCGAATCAAACTTCTCTATAGGAAATAATGGAAACTCGCATAATTCGTTCCTCAATTATTCATTCACATAAAAATGACTAATAAAAACGCATTCAATCAATAATACAACACAATAATAATAAAATATATATAATATAAATAACACCATAAATAAACATACGATGCGATAATGTTTACAAACATTATTGACTATTAACTTACTCTAAATGACAAGAGAGAAGAGGACTACCGTTCAGGCTGATTTACAGACTCACTGTTGTTTGCAAACTTATCCTTTTTGTGTGACTTTCAAAAAGAGTCTTATCCAATGACATTATTGCTTTTGCTTCCTTTTTAGGATTTCTGGGAAATGGGAAATTGCAGTGTTCGTTGGATAGAATCATTGCTTGCACACTGCTGCAGCTTTATTTGGGAGTTTTTTTTTCTACAGAGTTTTGCTCAGATTTCCACATTCTACACATCTCTCTAATCTCATTTTAAGTGAGGGACATCTCCTTACTTCTCTCTTCCTCAGCAGATACCGTCCATAAACTCTTGCTGGTGCGTGCAAAAGAGATCCATCACTTCATCTACTGTCAACTTCTATACATTTTTCACTACTAGTTCTTGAATGCCATCCTCATACACCTCTAGTACATGATCTTCCCCAAGCACACAATCTCTTTGACAAATAGTGGCTCCTATTCATGAGCTAGCCCCCTCAAACTCACGTTCAGTAATGCAAATCAGCCTACAGTTTTCACCAAGCAGAACTTGAAGAAAACTTCACGAGCTTGTATGCATGGCTACAATGCTACATCTAGTTTTATATTGTAAATATTCACACTCGCACGTATGTTAATTTTCTGAGTGAGGCACACTTACCGGAGACTTTATAAGAGAATATTATCCAAAATGCAATAACACGTGTATGGGCAAAAGCAAAAAACTATCAGCTCAGTTGTGATAACGTGAAAATAAATAAACGAAGCACAAAATTTTTGCTCATAATACGAATCATCGCTTGTCAACTATAAATTTTTAACAAAAACAATATTTTGAACAAATCTAAATTTCTTCAAAATATTTGCTCGTTAACCGAAGTTCCACTGTATCTATTTTGAGCTTTTAACAATTCACTTTGGATTTACCAGTCTTTAGACTTCTACCATGATATGTTATGTGTAAACTTTTCCCCTAATATTTGCCACCATCTAATACCTAATACCCTATGTCAGAGATCTTTAACCTTTCCGATGTTACGGGCCAAATTAAATTTTCACGAAGCCCGTGGGCTATCAAGTCATACTGCTGTATTCTTCTTCTTTATTCTTTCATTTCACGTTAATATTTTTTTTCATTTGCCGTATTCTTTCACTAAATTTATTTCTTTCCTTAAATTTTTTTTCCAAATAATTTTATTCAACTAATTATATAATTATTAATTGTTTTTAATTTGTTATTTCTTTTATTAAATCTGAAATTCACATAACAAACCCGAAAAAATTATTTTTCTCCTTTCATTTTAAATTTTCATTATTTATAAAATTATTTCTTTCAAAAATTCTTAATTTTTTTCATGAATTATGATTCATGAAGATCTCTGACATGAATAATTTCAGAAATTATGAATTATTATATGAATTAATTGCAATAATTAATTCAGAACAATTCTGAAATCACTCAATAATTCAGCATTTATTTCTTTTAGTAATTCTGTAACTATTTTTTAATTAATTATAGATTTTATCTCATAAATTATGAAATTATTTCTTTCATTAAGGTGTGTTTTAGTATTTTTTTAAATTCTGTCACCATATATACCTTTCGGATGCCAAATTTATCGTCTCAAAATATGTAGCCAAAATGAAACCATAGGCCTCAAAAAAAAAAAAAAAAAAAAAGTGTTTTGGCTCTGGGTCCCCCAAATTTGTTAGAACAGCCCCTTTAATGCATCTATAATGCACAACTTTACTATTCAATCTAAAAAGTATCTCACAGTTCTAAATACAGCTACACAAAAATTTTCAGTGGCCAGAGCTCTTTAACAATTTTTTTTTGGAATTTATTCTTTTCTCTACGTAAAGTAGCTATTTTCTAAAAATGGTCAGCGGGCCACACAAAAAAAAGGTTGGAGGGCCACATCTGGCCCTTTCTTTTCTTTCTTCTAAACCGAGCACAACTCTGGTCTATTACATCTGGTCTGTGAGGCCATGGGTCCACCTGCCCTATGTAAATATTGGGTTTGTGTGTGAGTGAGTGAGGCCCCCAATATTTCCAATAATTTCACATGAATGCATGACAGATATACAGCAAAAACTTGGCTATAACGATATAAAAAAAGATTCTGTGAAATTTTAGCTTCCCAATCAAGGTCCACATTTTCCAGTTTGAAAGTTTGAAAATTATAATCAGATGCAATCAAAAATTCTCTTCATGAAGTTGAAATTTAATGAAAATTGAAAAATTCCATATTTTATCGAGAAAAAATGTAGGGAATTAGAATCATAAACACATTGTCATCGCTAATTCTTGCCAATAATGTTGTGAAATTACTGTTAATAATCAGTCCACTGTAAATAAAGTGTAAAGTGTTACAGCGACTTTATAATAAATTAAATGAATCCATGGGGGAAAAAGGTAGAACATGGCACATATGTGTGAAGTACAGTATTTATACATAGTAATACATATTATATAGTTTCTAAATTATGAAATTATCTTTTCTGATTTTAGTAAAAATTATAAACTGAACTAACTGCTTCGTAGGAAAAACAGGACATATTTATTGAACAAACAAAAGTCAGGAAGGGTAAAATATAGGAATGTCCAATTGACACGTAGCATCAATAAGCAAGTCAGAGCGAGAAACTTACTTTTATTGTAAGGTATTATTGGAAATACAGATGAACATTCCATCAATGTGCTGAGCTCCAACTCTAAGAATTTCTGGAAACACATTAAAACAGAAGCAAAAGCAGCAAAAGATGTGTTGTTATATCTGATGCCATTGTGTTTCCATTGATGCTATAAGTAGGGCTCATTAGCATTGTTCTCTGTGAGAATCAGTCAGGACTGCCTATTATTAACGTTATAGCCAAGTTGTTTTCATAAGAAAGTTTGACTCTAAATAAATCTGTATACAAAACAAACTTGCAAACCCTTTCTTAAATTAACTTTTGGAAATTTGCATAAAGCGGAGAATGATGATGTCATGTCTTTGTTGTTTCAGAAGTTTGTCTATTCAGTATTTCCTTTCAGGTGATGCATTCACTATAATAAAAAATATTTTACATACATTCTTGTCATAGGCATTTTTTTCCTTCTTCGACCACGAGCCCATACCACATTTGTTTATAAGCACATTGTATGTGGCATTGTCCATGCAAATGACAGAATCTGCAGAGAATGCTTAGAAGCAAATTTTCCTTAACCTATTTTAAAAAGTTTGTTTGCCCATGGTAATCTCAAGATGCACAATTGGCTTCAAAGACCAATTCTGCCATGTGGAAAAAAATCTAGATCCAGATATGAAACTCTTGTTATATGATTGTTTGTCCTTCCTTTAACATCACCAATTTCATCATCTTGCTAGCATTTACAGAATGTGAGATTGTTTATTTGAACAAAACCCTGATTGACAGCAATGTTTCTTCTGCTTTCATGATGTTTCATGTTTTAAAACAAAGGCCTCCACATCACTGTCTATGTGAGCTCCATCAAAACTTTTTAATGACTTACAAAGCGTCTGAATTTGAATCCTGCCTTATGTACAAATTTCATCAAAGTTTTCTCTGTCAACCATAATTCCATAATTTTTAATGCACAATTTGAAAATATTCTGCTAATGGCATAAGCATTGTGGCACAGAATGAAATCAACATCAGCTGTTGTTATTGTATCAATAATTGTCTGAGAGGTAATAAATATTTCAGAATTTTCCTTTGACTTCAGCAGGTTTGAGTTCCAATCCTGGGGACAGATGGGGTTCAGAATCAATGAAAGTCTATTCTTTTTCTCACTACAGGAAGCAACGGTTCAACCTATGGAATTTCTACTTTGCATAGAATTCACTCACAATGTTCTGGATGACTCACAAGTCAATATTATCCAACAAAGCATTTCTTTCTTCAGGTCACTTTCTATGTTTTTCCGAGATTGATATAATCTCCTCTTCAGAGGTGATACTGTCATTCTTGATCTGCTTGATGATTCCTAATGAAACACCAGCGATAGCAGAGGCACATTTCTGTTCTTGTAAAGGAGGAATCAGAAGTTTGGTTGCTTTTGCTTCCTTTTTACTAAACTTAGTGACGATGTCAATGATCTTCTTCTCAGAATGTGTAGTGTACTTCCTTTTCAAAACATCTTGAAGAGCCACGAAAATAACAACCAGATGTTTCATACAAAGAACTCAAGACTCAAAGCCCAAATTTCGAAAGAAAATGACACTGACAAAAAGGCAGAAACAAAAACCAATTTGTACCAAGACAGCATACTAGCAACCCCATAGAATTTTCCCCCCATTTCTCCTGACAGCAAAATGTCCCTCTTTTCCACGGGGACTTCTGTAAGCCATTCTGGTTGTTCTACTACTATCACTTAAAGTAGAAGTTTAGTATAATGAGTATGGCTTATAATGACAATCCTCGATATAACGGGTGATTTGCAGATGATTGTCAAAGACCTAATGTTACAAAAAACATCTGCTTGTAACGAGAAGTCCTTTACAACGACAATTTTTCCTGTGATTGTGGGCTGTCATTATAACAGACTTCTACTGTACTTTACCTAATGAACCTGGGGCAACCACCAATAGGTGGCATCTTCATTTCCCACCCAAATCTCTGGTTGAAAATTGCAGTATGGCAATATAACAGGAGTTGGTGTGCAATAAAGTAGTATATCACTCAACTAACGCATCATCCAAGTATTGCTGCATCTTGAGTAACTGCAATGTACTACACTTCACACTGCTGCCTTCGAGTTGATAATCCTCCTCTAATGAAAGGAAAGAAGGAAACATACACAATTCAAATGTAGACCCACCAAATTCAAGGTTCTTTCAACTTTCATTTGAAAAATTCATACGATTTATGGTAATAAAATGTGGTTGCATTTCCTGTGATGAGAATAAAGTCTGTTTCATACCCACAAATCATAAGCAGTCAGTCAATATGCGTGTATAAGATTCATAAATATCAAAAAAAGTTCATCTGAATTTTAGGATAGTAACCAAGGGAGTTAAAAATTAAACATTACAAGATCAAGTTTTTTATTTGCTTTGATTCCTGTTTCATATTCCGCTGCACACATAACCAATTGTTTAGCTCTTCATATGGATCTAGTATGAATTCGTCATCATAAGGAATATGCCAACCACTGTTCATGCTGCCTTGGATTTGTATGTGATGTTTTAGAGGTCTCTGCAACAAAGAAAATAAAATTAATAAAAAAACAAAATCTTTCATTAATACATTTAAGAGGGAGACTGAAAAATAGACTGTTATCGCTAGAGTCCGGATAATATGAAAATGCATAAGTTCATATGCAATTGCATATTTTGGCACTTTTTATAGTAACTGCATATAAATGCATAAAATCACCAAAATTTTAGAATAAGTACACATTTTCAGCATTTCATTTCTTCTATTAATCACATTGTACTAATGTTTTTAAGATAATTTTTATGCTTTTATTCTCCAAATTCAATCAAATTTCTTTATTTTTTTCAAGAAAATATAATTTCACCATTGAGTATTGCTCATTCCAGGGCATATTTTTAGGAATTTTTAAATGCATATTTTTGCCTTTCCAAATGTATGTTTTCTTCATTTTCTACGTTTTTTTTTCAGATTTGTTGCTTATTTTATTTTCTCTTACAGCACACCTCTTGCGTACTTTTCACACTTCTGCATTTTTAAATGCACATTTTTTTTTAAAAATCTTTTGTGTATATTTTCCCCTTTTATGGAAAATTCTGCATTTTTAAATGGATACATTTTTTCATTTGACGTATTTTTCAATATTCCCATGGGGCATAATGAATTTTTTTTTATATTTTTTATTTTATGCATTTTTGGTATTTTTAAAAGCATATTTTGTCATTTTTGAATGCATATTTCAACATTTTTAAATGTATATTTTGGAAATTTTTATGATTTTTTTTTCATTTTCCAGTACTTTCAAATCAAATTTTTCATCATTTTTAATCTCATACTAATTATTAGATTTATTTGTTTTCACCTCTCACACAAATTTTTCATTTCATGCCGTATCACGGTATTTTAAATACAGATTCATCTTATTTTTAGTTCATATTTTAGGTATTTTTAATGCATATTTTAGGTATTTTTAATGCATATTTTAGGTATTTTTAATGCATATTTTAGGTATTTTTAATGCATATTTTAGGTATTTTTAATGCATATTTTAGGTATTTTTAATGCATATTTTAGGTATTTTTAATGCATATTTCAGTGCTTTTTGCTGCATATTTTGCCATTTTTTTTAGCGCATATAATTTGGGCTTTAGTTATCACTATGTTTAGCATTTGCACTGGTACAATGCATCATGGAATAATCTCAAAGAAAAAAGTGGTGTCAGTCCTTTTTTTCTTTACATTCCACAAGAATTAGTCAATACAACCTTTCATACTCTGTCATTGAAATCAAGAATCTACAGCAGTGGTTTTCAACCTTTTTTTTCCATCCCACACCCTGTTTTTTGTCTGTTAGAAAATTCATTTTTTTCTGTATTCACATTAATCTATTTTTATAAATTATTTTTCTTATTATTTAATGTTTTTTTTTTACTATGGTTAATTTTGGCTACTTTTTTCCTTTGAAAAATAATTCAAAAACAAAACCAAAAAAATCATCCAAAAAATTTGGAAAAAATATCCATTGAATTGTTCTTCATTTATTGATTCCAGCCACAACAACCAAAATTAAATGTTTGTTTGACATCAAATATTTTTATGTTTCTCCCGAGTCATGCTCACGACAGTATCAAGTCTAAGCACAATATGCTAATAACACAAGGGATATAACTAGGATTTCTGCTGCCCCCCCCCTCCCCCCCCCCCACAACTTCAAAATTCAATAATTTTATAACAGTGTTCTTTGTTCCCACCTAAGAAACTGCTGGCCGGGGCAGTTTCCCCCCTCTAGTTCCGGCCCTGATACAAAGTACTAATGTGTTATTAATAGTATTCTTTCTCAAAATGGAAATAGTATCTTTCTTGAAATGGAAAACTAGTACGATTGCTAATCGAAAAAGAATCTTTTGCAATGCAAATTGCGCATGATATATTTCTGCAAGCAGAAACCAAAAGATGAGGCATTTTGACTGATTTTTTTAAGAATTGCAAAATTCAATTTTGTCATAATTTGAATTTTTCTGAATAATCAGTCAACGTGTAATTTATTTTCCATCTCGCACCCCCACCCAAAAAAAAAGATTTCTTGCATCTCTGATTAAAAACCACTGATGAATAAGAAAAAAATCTGAGAAATAATAAATTCCTACCTACTCCTGGCTATAAACCAACTTATAAAATGCCATGGTGAATCTGTAGCTTCTACCATTCCCCTGTTTTGTTCTTCTGTCCTTTCCAAAAGGGCAATATTGCCCATTTTGGCAAACACTGGTCGAAGTCTCCACCTTCACAACCCATAGGGCTCTCATTACATGCTGTAGCATTTTGTGAACCAATTTGTTGCGGCACAAGACATTTAGGACATTTTATTGCCCCAATTTTTTAAATGAATTTATGAAAATATCTCCAATCAGTCAAAACAAGGTTAATTGAGGCTCAAATAATCTCGGTCCTATTGCAGTATATAATACAGTGTAGCCCCTCTTTTTGCTCTTACTGATGGGTCAAAAAAAACTTGTTCAAAAAAAGGAAAAAAAGTGACTCTAAAAAATAGTTTTTCCAATGTGAAGCCATTTTTAAATAATTTTCCATTTTAAACGCAATTTTAATAATATAAGTTAGAGATTCTATAAGACACTAGTTCATACTTCTGCAGAAATACACAATTTAGTTTACAGTGTAACATAATAATAATAATAATAACAACTGTAGTTTCCAGTAAATAAACCACATCCAGAAAAATGGCCGGAGGTACAAAAAAAGTTTTCTTGGAGATGGCAAAACTTTTTTATACGTTACAGCTTTGTATATGTGCACATTATTTTCATTTAAGTTAAAGATTTAACATTCCAAAAAGAAAAGAAAAAGAACTTAATTTTGTAAGTTTATATAACTTACCCTTTTCCAAAGGAAAGACTTTTTTATGGATATTATACCGAGGTGAACTCTGGAAGAGAAGTCTACTAGCCTTCACTGGGAATCAAATTTAGAGTTCGCCTCAGCATAATATCCAGAAAAAAAAAGTGTATCCCCTTTATACATTAGGCAGAGAAAAAATTATCTCAATTTCGTCACCATTTTTCTCTAAAGAAATTTTACAATAATACTGATTAATTAACTTAAACATTAGGCATTATCCTGAAGTGAGTTTTTTTTAACTGCAATAAAAATAAGAACAAACAAAATTTTTTTTATAAAAACTTATTAAAATCCCTCAAAGTCAGAAAAAAAACTGTCATTAAATAGGTAATGAATTGAGGTTTGAATTAGTCACAAAAGCTAAAAATGAACTTTTGAAGCTATATGAATAACGGCTTATTAATTACGAAAAACTGGAGGATCTGTGGGAAGAAAAATGCAGTATTTCAGATTTCTGATATGTGACAGTTTAAACTGCAGCCTTTGCAGGATCAGGGGCACAAAGAATTTCATTCAAAACTTTGAGAAATTTTGAGTTATCAACCTCCAAAAAGCATTTAAATTAACAGAAATCGATTTAAAATAGCACGTAAAGTTATTTTACTTCAATATTTTAATTTTTTTACAGAAATATTTTTGATCGTCTTGGGGAAGGGGGCAGCGCGAGTCCCCTATGCTCCCCTCCTGCATATGTTTCTGGCTGCAAGTTAAAATCTTCAAAATCTGTCACATCAAAAACCTACCAACCCTGATTAATATACCAGAAATACTACATTCTGGTATGTATTTTTAAAAGATAGTAATTCAATCCTGATCTGTGATACATTTCTATCAAGCAAAACCATAATTTGATAATTTCCATCAATAAATGCTAGAGCATTACTCAAAAAATGCATAAAAAATGTATATGAATTTTTAGGATATTTAAACTTACTGTTTTAATCATTTACAAAAATGAGTAATAAATTTAATGATATTTTTAAGCATAACTTCAATAATATTAGCCAAGCAAGGTTATGACTCTCCCCCTATCGTAAAATATTTTCCAAAATAAAAAACAAACATGATAATACATACTGTGAACGTCAGTTCCCCATCTCCGCTGACCGAGAGATAAATCTGATGGGAAAGTTGCCAATGTTTGAACAGTTTCAATAGATTTGGATCGTCAAGACAGGCTGCATGATCTCTCATGAGATCAGAGGACAAAAACACAGAACTGGGGCCGCTGGCCAGAGTAGCATATATCAAGAAAGGGTCATCTTCTGATCTGGAAAGTTAAAGGAAAGGTAAGAAATTTGGAAAAGCCTGGAATTAATATAATACATAGAACTCCACTATAAAATTGGTTTTCAGACTCATCTCAAGTATGTAGGTGATCTTAATGGGCATGCTTGAATTCTCCCTTGTCTGTAGAAGGTGCCAGTCACCGGAAAACTGCAGATGAGTAAGAAACTACAAGTTAGTGCAGTCAGATTTTTTGATTTCGACAAAATGGCAGGAAAAGCTTGTAAAATGCTACTGCATTAAATTTTGTGTAAAGCTTGGTGTTTCAAAAGTAGAAACGATCCCAATTTTGGACGGGCCTTCAAGGACAAAGCAATGGGCACCATACAGATAAAGGAATGATACAACCACCTCAAAGATGGCAGCCCATCAGTGGACAGTGGGGGCCTACTAAGCCCTCAACATCTAGAAATAAGATCGTCTTTAACCAAGTAAGGACCCTGGTGATGACCATTGAATAAAATTCAGAGAACTTGAAGACAAGGCGATAATCAGCATTGGATCTGTTCATTATATTTTGACTGAAGATTTGGGCTTCAGGAGAATTTCAGCAAAGTTTGTGCCAAAACTGCTAACGATCGAACAGAAACAAATCCATTTGAAGATCGCATAGGGCATGCTGGAGCTTGTGAAAAGTGATTCCAACTTTCTCAACACAGTGATCACAGGCAATGATTCCTGGATTTACAGGGAAGACCAAGAAACCATCATGGGAAGAACCCAACATCCCTGAGGCCAAAAAAAAAAAAAAAAAAAAAACCAAGGCAGGTCTGCAGCAATGTCAAAGTCATGCTGACAGTCTTCTTTGACTCTAGTGGTGTGGTTCATCATGAGTATGCACCACACGCACAAATATCACTAAGGAGTACTATCAAGAGGTTATGCGTCACCTTTCGTTATGCTGCAAGACATAAACGACGAACCTGTGGACAGCAGGCAATTACAAGTATGAATACAAGTATTTTTTATGAATAAAGGTTGGATACTTTTTAGAACAAACCTTGTATGTAAATTCAGAAGAAGCTCAATTATCCAAGCTAATGGTGGGAAGGTGAACTCGGATAATTGGAAAACATGGTTAAAAACCACCAGGATTAAAAAAATATATATATTTCAAAAAACAAAATTGGAAAAAAATAATTATTTATGTATTTTACCTGTTTAAAATGACTATCCACTGTGTATATTCATATTATCCATACAAAAAGTCTAATAAAAAATTACAATTATTGATCATTTGATCATTTTTGTCGCACCACTGTCATTTTTTTCTGCACATGAGGACTAATTAGACAGAGACCTACAATTTATTGCCGATTCCGAATGGCAGGTTTGTTTTTTATACTCATCGAGAGGTTAGCGCTCTAACCCCTTGATGGGGGGGACTCCCTGCGGTAGCAATTTTTTCTGTAGTCATGTCGCCGTTTCTGTTGTACCCCTGTGTCAGGAAAGTTTTCTCACAAGGACGAACCAGGTATCGAACTCGCGACACCTCTAAACATCCTTTGGTACTTTAAGCGAGTATATTATTGACCTGGGCTACCGCACCCTACAATTATTGAAGGATAGCCACACTAGTAATATACTGGATTTCATTGATGGCAGAAATACAGTAGAACCTTGAGTATTCAGGCTAATGTTAGGGAAGGTGATCATGGATAACCGAAAAACATGGTTATCCTTTTCCTGTCAGCCATTCTGCATATAAAATATACTACAAGAATGACACAAACAAACAATAGCACTGGTCCAGTTGATGAGTCATGTGGTCATATGACTGCATCCAAAGTTACATCATTCTTGTGTTTACTTTTCAGTTGTAAAAAAAAAAAGCAGTACATTTCGACTAACTTCCTGGCATTTCCTATAATTGGCTGTAAATCTTCGAGTGCTAATCATCCGGGGACAATGTCCAGTTCTTATGTGTGCATATGGGGGGTTGCCATTTCAATGTGTTGACATGGAAGTTCAGCTCTGAGTATAGGAGGGAAGAGAGCGGTTTTCTGTAAAAGAATGAAGAAATCCAGTCCTATGAAATAGAAATGTTTGTTTCATCACAACCTACAAAAAATCTCCCATAATCAAAAAAAAAAAAACAGGCATAGGGAAAAGCTGAACATGAAACTGAAATTTTCGTACATTGTCTGTGTTACTGCTGTGTGTGTGCTGGCTATTTTTTCCACATCCATCCATCACGCTTAAACACACGGTTGTCTGAATGATATTGGGAGCCCAGGATCCAAACATTTTTGGTAGCTCCTCCCTTTCCTAAGCACTGGTTTTAGAAATGAAGAGTAAAAGTGGTAAATGCTGTAAGTACCGAAAGGGAAAATGTTGGGGTGCCTCAAAAAAACTTACTGATAAAGTGAAAGAAACTGTTTTAGAACTAATAAAAATTAAAAATTTAATGAAAGAAATTATTTCCAAACCAAAGAAAATCTTCAATAATTTGGGGAGGGGGGGCAGCCTCATTGACTCACCCATCTTAGCTTTAACTAGGAGTCCCCAAACCGTGTGCCATCACCCTTCTTCAGGGGAGCCACTGAACAGAGATTTTTTTGTTAAATTGCTCTGGGGAACCGCGAATAAGCATTGATTAGGGATAGGAGAAACCGGGGTGGAAAAAGTTTCCCTGGCTTAAACAATGAATCAATGAACAACTCCACATTGTGACAGCAGTCCAAAAAGTAAACTATGTCGCTTGGTCTGCATATGTAACGGTAATGGTTAAATATTGTAGAACTTTGATTATCTGGGCTAATGGTGGGGGAACTGGACCGCCTGCTCCTTCCTAGTTGTGGCCCTGATAGTGGGCTTCACTGATGACAGAATCCTTGTGTGCCTTGTCTTTCAGTTGTTTAAAAACAATACATTTGGAACAACACCTCTTATACAAGAGCTTTTTCTCAGCATCAACTGTAATTGGCTGTTCATCTTTGAATGTTGATCACCCCATGGAAATTTAGGTTGTCATGTGTGCATATAGGGTCTGCCATTTCTCAACACATTTATATGAGACCTCTGAGAATAGAGGCAGAGAGTTCTGTGAAATAAGGAAGAAATCTAGTTCCACAAAATGGAAATGTTTATTTTCATTACCAAACCTTCACAAAATCTTGCGTTAGCAATGAAAAAAAAAAAAAAAAAACACTAACAGCAGCAACATGGATAGGGAAGGGCTTAACATGAAATAAAAATTTTTGTACATGGTTGATCCACACACGGATAATCCAGGTTCTACTGTAGTTGGAGTTGCTTTGTATTGTGTGATTCCCCCACTAGGTGTTGACAGACTCAAATTCCACACAATGTAGTAATGCATGTTTAGACCTCTTTTCAGGAAAGTATTAAGTATATAAAATAACATACATGTTACTCGCAAAAAACACAAATGCATTCCTCTTTATTTGCTCCCATATATGGAAAGGCCACTCCCTCATGTGCTTTCGTCCTAGTATAAGTATACGGCGATATGAGACCGACAGATGCCTTGTCACTTTCAACAGCTAGATAATATTGAATAAAAAGAGCAATAAATATTCTTATCATTTTAATATACATTTAAAATCCATTAAAAACCAAAGAAGATAAATCGTGTCACTAGTCATGGAAAGAATATTTGTAAAAAAAAACGATAAAATATATAACCAGTACCTGTAAAGACAATGTCTGCTTATTTTTGTTTCCAACAACAGAATGTGCAGCATTGAGACCATCAAGAACAATATCGTACGGTTT
The DNA here is from genome assembly GCF_987345545.1 of Pholcus phalangioides. Classification (NCBI taxonomy): domain Eukaryota; kingdom Metazoa; phylum Arthropoda; class Arachnida; order Araneae; family Pholcidae; genus Pholcus; species Pholcus phalangioides. The sequence goes on from NW_028301609.1 coordinate 9,848,716, forward strand.
AGTTTTTTCGACAAATCGGAGGAAGTTCTGGAGCTCGCGATCAGTCGTGTTGAAGTATGCGTCAACTTTCTTCAGAGACCTTTGGTAGAAGGCTTCCTTCAATTGCACAAAATCCTTTGCAGATATCATTGTGGCATTCAAAACTTTGTTACAACTATTGCAAACTCCAGACCTGCATTGAGAATGAAAAATCATACATAAAATCATTTCACATGAATCATTTCTTACATAAAAGAGTCAATGTCAGAATGAGGAAGGGGAAACCCCCTTGATAAAAATGTACATAGTGTTGCCCCACATTTTTAAGCTCTAATTCCTTGGAATTGTGTTGGCATGAAACTATTGAATGGACTCACATTATCCAGCAATAAAACAACTTGGTTTCACAAATTGACATAATTTTGGTGAAGGATTAGTGTCAAATTAGGCAAAAATTGTATTGAAATGTTTTGATTCTCTAACCAGTGGTTCCCAAATGGTGTGGTACCTAATGATGTTACAAGATTAGCCAAGGGGTGCCTCAAGATATTTTGGGAATAAAATTGTATCGAATGTTTGGGTACTGGTTGGTTATAAGTATGACTGTCAATTGGTGATAAAAAACCAGAAAAGCCTTATGTGGGAGTGTTTTAATGGTTGAAAAAAGGTTGCCATACAAATCGCAAGCCAGGTCATCATTAAAAGCATTTGAAATTGCGCTAACTTGTAAAAGTGTGCTCATGGTTGTTTACCCCAAAGTAGAATGAACAGAAAACTGTGATGTGTATTGCAGAACATTCTCAGGAAGCATTTTAAGAAAATAAGGGGAAAAAAGAAAATTTTATGTTTTCTCTGCAATTATGGGGAGTTTTTATCACAGAAAATTTACAGTCGGCTGAGGGCTCCTTGTAAAACAATGGAAAGCATTCTGCTGTGGGAATTGTCGAGAAAACTAACAAGTACTGAATAAAAAAAGCGGCTGTGTCAGATGATTATATTGAGAAAAAAAAACACATATACACACAGAAGACAAATAATTTAATATCTCAACACATTCGTACTAATTTGTATAATTTGATGCACTTCATTATCTCAGACCATCTTGACAAAAACAAATTCTCCTGTTTTCCCTCACACTGTTTTCTTATGCCTAAATAAGGGAAGGGAGCGAAGAGCACTGGTGAAATGGCTAAACCGATAATTGCTGATAGAGCCCATGCCACGTATGGCATGAAAAAAGTTCCGATTTATTGCTGGTGTCCCCTCCCATCCCCAGTATAAGAATTATGATTATGTTCAATGAACAAAGAAATTGACATTTACCTATTGACTTTCGAATTTTGAACAATCCATGTATGCTTCTTCCTGTAATTAGAAAAATGGGAACTCTTAATACAAAAAATACAATACAAGGCTGTACAGAGTATAAAGAATTATACAGCTAAGTATAGTTCATAGCTGACCTTGACTAACGATAATAAGTAAAATTATTATCGCTAGTCAAGGCGTACAGTTGATACTAAAATAAAAAAAAGCTATGCAATTGATTAAGCGTTACTAAATAATTATTATAATATCAGGGTAAAAGTCTGGAGCCATAAAACCTAGGTTTTATTAGGTTAGAAAAATGCTCGTAAATCATTTTATTTCAGACTTTTACCAAGTCACTTTTACAAAATAAGCATCTCTCTTTCCCCCGAAAATTTAAAAAAAAAAAATACACAATTTTCTTTGCCGTATTTTTGCCATTTCATTCCCCTTTCCCATAATCCTTTGTGATTTTTCCCGATTGCAAAGTAAAAAAATATCAGCTTTTTATTTCTCCAAGTCATAGCTGCAAAACTTTGGAGAATGATAATTAGAGAGGTTTCCACATGGATACAAAAATAAACATAAAAGGGATTTTTCCACTTTGCAAAAAATGCAACTTCTTGCAGGCCATCATCAATTGGCGCCAAGTCATCAATCATCACCAACCATTAGATTAAATTATGTCATTACTACTCAGAAATCAAAACACGCCAAAAAAAAAAAAAAACCAAGCCATCGCACCCAAAACAGGACATGGTCAAAGCAAATACAAGTCATCTTGCCAATTTTGGATGCTGAAAGGTCAGATTGATACCAGCTTTTGGCAAATTTGTCTGTTCCCCCTGTGAAACAAAATATTTTTTGTGATTAGATGCAATGGCAACAATTCGCATTACGCTTGAAATGTCACTTTCAGGATTGAAATGACAATGGTTTTTTTTCCGGATAAATTCTTTGGGAATAAGCTTTTCCTCCAAAAATAATTTATTTTTAGGAACAGCTATCCACCATCAATTTTGGGGACTTCTTCCTAACAATATATATGTCGCCAAGGCCAACATAATGGCGTTTGGTTGCCAATCATTCTTCCAGTCATTTGGAAGGAAAGAGAATGTTCAACGAACATTCTCTTTCCTTCCAAATGATGCCACTCTCATAGATGTTGTTAGCTAAGATGTGCTTTTGTTTTGTTGCATTTTGAAAAACCATTCAGCTGATATCCTCTTTTTTTTTTCTCTTTTTTTTAAAAATTTGATATCACCACACACATTGCTTTGCGTCGTGCTTCCTTTGTGTGTGAGCATTCCCTGGATTATTTTTCAGATTCTTAAAGTCACGTTGTATCGTTCTGATTTAGTTATTATTTTGTTATCATTTCGTACTAATTCATAATTGGTTTATTATTTTAAAGAAAGAGAGTCCAGGTTTTATTTTTTCTTAAAGAGAATATTTATTATTTATATAACTGGGAAGACTGTTACAACCATTGTTCATTTAAAATAGTCTGGGGTTTTTTTTTATTTCGTTTAAAATGTTTCATTTTTAATCTTGATACCTCGTGTTGTTTTGATGTTTGGTCCAGAAAGTGATATTTATTATTATTATTATTATGCTTGTTGGTTTCCATTATTTTTTCTTTGCTGGAAATTTTTTTTTTTTCAGCGTCTATAGTGTCAGTTAAGGCCTGGACCATTTCTTGTTGGGCTGCTGGATATGTTTGGCACCGAAGAAAGTCACCAGAATTGGTCACAGATTACACTATAGCTGCTCCTATTTTTACAATCATGGTCAAAATTTAGGCAACATAAGAATTTTTCAGGAGTGTGAGATGGAGTAGAAAATCCGGAAGACTTGGCAGCTATGACATGTAAATGTGGCTAATAAGAGCACAACTTAACTCCTTGGTTTTTGTTCTTCATTCTAAGCTAACTATTTCTTAACAGCAATGTAAAACAGCTACAGCAATACAAACTTAATGTTAAAAAATAAACATAATTAACAATAATCAGACATTTTGAAATAATCTGCTATGTCATCCGCCAAAGACATTTTTATCACTGTATTCTTGGTAATCAAATAATCAAACAGTTTCTCAAGCTGTAGATCTGCTTCGTGCTGATCGAGATGAAAAGTTTTCATAACAAATTTCATATACTCTTTTAACACTCGATTCGCTGGGAATTCTTGCTTGCTGTACCAATTGTTTAACATATCCCAAGCCATGTCAATGTTACTATTATTTATGGCTGCCCATGTTAATGCATTCTTAGTGTCCATTTTAGGATTATTTTCCAGTAGTTTTTCTAGATACTCGAACGATTCCTCCCATCTATCTGTCACCGATAACCCTTGCACGATACAATCCACAGTAGAACTGTCTAAAACTGGTGACATACACAACTGGGATTTGATCTTATCGAAAGTCTCGAGTATTGTTTCTGGCTTGCAGATTTCAACGTTCCTACCGCAAAGATTCATGTATTTCAAGCATGTGACAAAGTTCGGTCTCTGCCTACTCTGCTTCAAATACTGCATGAAAGAAGCTGCCAGTCTATAGTTGTTCAAGTATAACAAAGTGTTCATGAGGACGCTGTCAAAGTTCATTTCGGTCAATACCAATGATTCGGACATGAGTTCGAGCTTCACTTCCTCCCATTCTTCGTAGGTGAATGATTTACACTGGAAGAATCTTTCGCGCATTCTCTCTTCCGTGACTTCCAACGCGGACATTGGATGGTATTTGCTTCCGTATCCGGTCTCTCTCGTTATCGATGAGAAATCTTGAACAGTGGCGTAAGAAACGGTAGGGATTTTCAAGTCCGAGAGATTGTTGAAGCACTTAAACGTATTCATGAACTGCTTAGAAGGATTAGATGATCTATAATGACGCCTAATTGAACAACTAAAATGTCTAATGAACATAATTTTAACTCGAAGATTCGCCATTAGGTTAAACGAACCACGTGCGAAAGTTTTGAAAATACAATAAATCCGGTACTTTCTCAACCACGATCCAAAAAAAAGTAAATAAACAAAGATCCCGAATCCCGACGGCCGTAACCATAGTTCTCTGAAAGTTTAAAAAAAACGGGAAACTGAAATAAATCTTATTTATTTTTTTCTAACTCCACGAAATAATTGAATTCAACTAAATTTAATTTCTTCGAAAATTCATTTCTCCATTGCCCAGAGTCACGGTATTTCAGAAATTGAAATAATAGACCTCGCCGAGCTTTCACTTTTAAATGTAGATGGCAGCAGCAGCACCAAATTATATTCGAATTATCTAACCTTTACACATCATACCTCTTTCATCTTTCTTCAATAGATGGCATCACTGTAATGCGCATCACTTCTGTCTTCAGAAGTTTAAAAAATATTAAAGAGCGCATTTTTGTGTCAAGAAACCCGAAAACCCGAACATTCATCATGAAGGGGGGGGGGGGATGCAATAGAGTAAAAAAGTTTGGAACCAAATGTGTTTGAGCATGTTATGTGTCGTGCTGCTATCCAAGGCCGCAACTGGATACTTTGTTCCCCGGGGCAAGCCCGAATTTTGGTACCCCTTGCATGTAGAGGAAGCAGTTAAAGGGTGAATTCGGCGCCCCTTCTGGCTCAGCGCCCGGGGCACCAGATCCACCTGCTCCCCCTAATTGCAGCCCTGCGGCTACCTATCCTCTAAATCAGAAGTGAGAAACTAGCAAATCGAATGATTGTTTTTTTAATCGTGAATGGCTGCATTTACTGTACGCACGGCTCGCAACACCAGAGCCATAGCTAGCCATTCCTGTGCCCTGTGCAAGAATTTGAATTTAGGCCTCTTCTGGCCCATTTTTGGGCCCATTTAAGCCCATTCTGGGTCTCCTTTTGAAGTGGACCCTGTGTGGGTGCACCTGCCTAGTTACGGCCCAGCGCAACACACACACAAACCTGAAACCCCCTCTAAAGTTTACGGGCCTGGAGCCCTGGTCACCATGTCCCGTCCCCCCCAAGTGTGGGGCTGATTGGGCTCCAACTTTGGGGTCCGGGACGATTATCATAATTTTTTTTTCATGTTATAAATTCACTAAAAGGGGTCTGCCGAAGATCCCGGTCTAGATACCCCTGGGGACCCCATGTGAAGGCCATGCTGGTTACGCAGCATGAGTAAAACCTCTTGCTTAGATAATTTAAAAAGTCATAATCCTAACCTCTTGTCCCGTAATTCATGAAATTTCTTTCATTATTCTAACAGCATGAGAGTATAAAATACGAGTACAAAATCCCAAATAATGAATGTATTCTCAAAAATGTGTTTATAAAAATATTGAATATTTATTTTTTTTTCAAGTTTTTTTTTATTTTTCTCATAGAGATCTTTGGTAAAAGCTAAGGTAATCTTGAAACCCCTAGCAGACACATCGTCCTCCATTAATGTGCAATCAGGGTAACTGCTCCTAATAAGGGGGTCATTCAAGTATTACAAATACAAATACAAATACAACGCCACAACAGGCAAATTGCCCAACGAGGTGGCTGACTTGAGAACATCATGGATCCCCCGAGCCATTTTTTGGAGGCCCTACCTACTGCTGCTACACCACACATGCACCCCCCCCCCAGCGGAACCCCCCAACGAATCGGTACATGCGGGAATGTGCGGGTACGTGTAGTGCAACCTGACGTAAAGTTTGTTTCTGTGTAATGCTTGTTATGTGTAGTGCTGTCATCTGCCCCGTTTTTCTAACTATGAGTGAAGTGTTATGGTTGAATGATTTATCGTTGTAGGACTGTTGCTCTCTGTGGCGAGACTTTTTAACGGGGAGATCGGCTCGCATTTGCGCCTTGAAGTTGGGAACCACAGAAAACCAACTTCAGCCGACCACCACTGTGGGGTTCGAACCCGGATCCTCGCATCACTATAACTACTTGAGTCCGGCACTATAACTACTCGACCACCACAGCGGCCAGCATCGAGGGGGGGGGGTTTCAGATTTGCTGACTTTTGATGACAAGGGGAGAGGGCATTTGAAGGTTGCTTACGTTATCAACCACCCCTTTTGAAGATATGAAATATTCTAAGGTGCTGATGAAATTTTGCTGACAAGGGGGGGGGGGTGTCAGAAATGGCTAAAAATCTGCTTACGTAATACTTGAATGGCCTCTAATAATAAATCGAATGAAAATTACTGTAGAGAAATATCAGAAAATAATGAATCAAAACCTTTAAGAAATAATGGGTTCACAGACTAGAGCTTGGAATGTGTAACAACATCGAAATCACAATTTGCATAGTAATGGCGGATGATAAGGCGGCCTGGGTTTTTGCAGTGGTTATAGTAAAACCTAATTCTCTTCAACAAGGTAAAAAGGTTTATTCGGATTCTTTTCAGTGTGTCGTCTGATAAAGCCTAATGCCGTGATTGGTCTGAACTGGAACTGAGCTGTCGTCTGCTCGATTGTCGAAGGAAAGCATAGGTGTTTCACTTGAAGGTCATTTGTGGTTTGTTTGTCGGAGCGTGCGTGTCTCTATCCCCTGTTTGCTTGGACGGGGCATCATTTGAACAGCATCGTGAAGTCAACGCTCGACGGAAATGGTTGTTGAAAACGACGCTGGAGAAAACCGTCGCTCAAAGAAAATGGATGAAAATAAAGGGAAATCAAACCGATTTGCGGCTCCTAAATCTTACATGAAAAGGGGCATCATGACCGAAGATCCGTTTGCCGATGACGGTGCCTCATCAGTGGCCAAGAGTTCGGCAGCGACAAAGAAAAGCCTTCCATCAACAGCCGACGACAAGAACATGGATGATCGTGACGACGACGACGAAGTGGGCGATGGCTTCGGAACCGAAATGGTGAAGCTTCTCAAAGGGTTCAGCTCAAAGATGAAAGAGACAATTGAAGTGAAGCGGCAGAAAGTGGAGAAATTCGCCGAGGTATGCATTTATCTATCCATTATCTATCTTTCTCATGATCTGTATGATTGCCGTTTAAAAAGGTTTAACTTTTACTATATGCGTATAGTGGAACCTCTCGGTAACAAACACCATGGGACCAACATTTTTGTCCGCTAACGGAGAATGTCCGTTGATATATATAACGAAAAATGCATTGAGACCCTGTTCCTCACTCGTCAAAGTGTCCGCTAACGGGGAGGGGATGTTCGTTATCGAGGTTCCACTATATTGTTTCATGTCATCAGTACCTATAGGTGGTGGAACGTGGGAATCATTTGCTCTGGCTAACGAAGTATCTAGTTGCGGCCTTGGTGGGGGGGCTCAGGGAATTTGATCAACCCCCAATGAACTTTGTGAAATGTACTATACTTTTTTTAAAATAACCTGTGAATATACGATGCAATGCCTCCCTACCTCTTCACACATGAACTCTAAATTATCGTATATCGATGGCTTAGATTTAGAATGAATACCTTGTAACGTACATCGAATATCGAAAATTCTTAACTTTACAGGAAGAACAAAAAAAATGGCTTGTTTTAGCCCCTCGATAATTGATGAATGGCATGTTAAAACACTAATTAACAATAAAACTCTTGGATAGGATGTAAATATGTAGAAAGAATATTTAAAAATATTGATAATATATAATATATCTATATTTTAGATATATATATTATCAAAATATTCCTAGCAATAAAACAATATCAAAATTCACCGAAAATACGTGGTCTTCCCATTAAAGTTGGTCGAGAAATGACATACGTGGTTCCTTTTTTTTTCTGCCTACACAAAGCATATCGATGATGATTATTTTTTAACAACTGTATACGATGAAATACGATGTTTAGAATCTATAACCATCATTTTCGGAAAAAAATTATCGAAAAAAATATACTGAAGCTGTCATCGATTTACGGAATTTCTAGTAACCCATGCATCAGCACCTCTGGTGATGAACGTACATAGATGCGAAGGGCAGGGCCATTGTTGTTAACAACATGGGTTCCCCGGCTCCCTCCCTAACTGAAAATACTTGCCTACTAATTTTCACACTTACTCTGAAAAATCGCAGTTCCAATTCTCATAATGACGAGGTCCCCCCGATGCCCTTGAGGCCCTCGGTCCATGCTAGTTCGGGGCCCATGTGTTAAGACGACTCTGGTGAAAGGTACAGCAGTGAAAAAAAAAAACAACTCCAATATCGTAATTCGAATTACAAACATTGTGTGGAGAAATCAAAATACAGAGAGAATGTGACTTTTTGGTTTATCTATACTCAGATTTATATTGCCACAGGATAAATCTTGGGACTTTTACACAGATTGAGTCACACGTTCATTTTTTATTAGTAGAGTAAACATTCAAACGTCATTTCCCACGTTCTTTTTTTCCCTAAGGACATTGAACATTGGTACTTCTGGCATTAAGGGGGCGATGTATTGCCTCCATATTAATTTTATAGCTCAGAATAAAAATGTCCAAGAAATAAATATTTAAGGTCTCCACTGTGGGGGACGACCCATAAAGATATTGTAGAGCAGGAATTCCCAATCTTTTGTCTCAAAGATATCGGCATCTTTGGACAATTTATGTTTTACACGACACCCTTACCTGATATCAAGATGTTTCGGTGTCATCTTATATTGCTATAACCAGGGCCAGAATTAATGTTACATTCTTTGTCAGCAGAGGAAAGCAGGCATTTTGGCAACTCAAGTCAAGGCCGTAACCAGGATTTTTGGCGCCCGGGGCAAACATTATTTTGCCGCCCTCACAACTTTAAAATTCGATAATTTTGTAACGGTGTTCTTTGTTCCCACCTAAAACTGCCGCCCCCCTAAACTTATAACCCGTGCAGGTGTCCCCTGCCCCCCTAGTTCCGGCCCGGCTCCGAGTAATATGGAAGGAGTAGTTAAATAGTGAATTTCGGTGTGCCCCTAGTCCAGTGCCTGAGGCACCAGACCCGCCTGCTTCTGCCCCCCCCCCCCAGTTGCGACCTTAGCCATGACACACTGGTTGCGAATCACAGCCAAATTATTACGTTCTCAAAATTCTTTACCCCAAATATCTTTTGACACCTCTAGACAGATCTCTTTGCCCATTGCTTGGGAATCACAGTTGTGACGTGTCACCAAAATCGTTTTCCCAATGGGCTCAAAATGGTTCTGTTAAACTAATTTCGTTGAATGTGATTCTCACAGTACAGGACAATGGTCAAATAAAATGTGCACTGACACTCGTTATAATGATCATCCGTTATAGCGACCGTTGCAAGTCCCAAATGTTTTAACGACTTTATCTGAACTTTTACCTTTCGATACAACCCCGTTATCGACCTAACAATAGGACAATGGGGGACGTTTTAATAACGTCGATTCTATTTATTTTTCTCTGAGCGGTCTCAGTAGCCATGTCCCCATAGGCGTAAACTTGTAACCGGTCCATGGGCCCGACATTCCCCCGCCCTTATTTGTCACTATCTGTCTCATATCACTGTCACTATCTCCATAAGTGTCTATAGAAATATTGGGTTTGAGGGCCCCCCCTTCCAATATTTGCAATAACTTCACGCTTATGGCCCTGTCTGTCTGTCTGTGTATTTATTTCTAATAAATAAAAAGGCAAATAACGAAAACTAAAATCATACATTTCAATTGTCGAGTTTAATTTTTTTTGTCTTTCATCAGGAATCGACTAACGCTACAGTGAAGAAGTTTGTGGAAACCTGCAAGACCCAGTCAGTGGAACGCAGGGCTGTTTTGGAAGAGTTTCGCAAGCAGATGGTGGACATGATGGATAACATTGAGATGAATTTGAAGAAAGAGAAAGAGTTCTTTGAGAAAAGCCAGGTTTGTGCATTTTGACACTGTTCGGTATACTCTACGTACTGTACGTACATACAGTTTAAGCGTTTTCAAACTTCTTGTGGTCGGTTGAAGTTGGTTTTCTCTGGTTCCCCACTTACTTATGCTAGCTGATCTCCCCGTTAAAAAACATAACCACAGCGAGCAACAGGTTAACAACGGTACAAATATCCAATCGTTATATTTCACTCATAGATGGCAGCACTGAAATTTCAAACACTCACTAGATCCGCATTCAATGTTTTTCTTCTCAAGGGGGGAAGGGGGATTTAAGTTTTTTCGAGCAAAATAACACTATAATCTCGGCTTTAGGGGTGGAGGTCTAATCCCCTTTGCGTATGCCAATGCTTCCAGCACAACTCAATCGGTAGTAAATTGCCCATGGTGATAGACTGGAATTGTGCTCGGTTTGAATGAATGTACGAGCATTATTTTATTATTTTATTCCCCCCCCCCCCCGATTTACAATGTTTAAATTTTTTAGATTAATTTTTCTTAGATTGAAAAATTTGTATATATATATACCTCCCTTTGCCCAACTTTTTCAAAAATCAAGTTGGTGTTCAAAAAAGCTTGTACTGGTAGTTTGAAAAATCGGAAGCTCTTGCACTTCCCCATCAGGAAAGTGGGGGGGGGGGAGAGGGGGGGTGTGCCTAAATGTTTGAAAATTCCGTCTACATCATATTTTAAGGTGGTACTGGCGAGCTCTCTTCAATTCCAGTTTTTTTTATTACTCCGTCATTTTTATTCCAGATTTCTCAATGTATATATATTAATATATATTAAACCATGTTGTGTGTTTGTTATTTTCACATCTGTTGCGACTCATAACTTTTGAAGAATAAATTAATAAATTCCCAGGTACTCCCATCCTTGGAAATGCTTCGATAGCTCTCCTGCAAGGAAAGGGTCCCAAGGTGTCGTCCTCAAAAAATTAAAGTACGTTCATCTCATCCAGAAGCAAATGAAAACAAAAAAAGTTAGCATCGTAATGCAATTATTAAAACCGAAAAAATTGTTTAAAATACTAAGGGTCGGCTACTCATTGCTTCTTGCGCTTCTTGGCAATATCTATATAAAAAAACTAATTTCTTTCACTCTTCTGGTTTGTTTCTCTGTTTTTATATATAGAAACTAGTTATTTCTTCTTTTTTTTTCTCTCTATTTCTTTGTCTGCGCTGTACTTGATCTAAGACGCTTATAAATATACTATTATAGTCATTAACTATAAAGAGTTATTAACGGGGGCTTTAATCTGATAATGAATTGTTTGAATGACCGTGACCGTGAAACAGTGATGTAGAACGGCAGACCCTGAGAGAAGGTATAGAAGTAAATATACACGGTGATTCAAAACTCAACATACAAACTTTTAGAGGAGGTAGAAAACACAAAAGCAAAACAGAATCACATAGGAATATATGACCGGAAACCTCAACCTGATAAGCTGGAGAAGAAACGAAGATGCAGAAATGACATGCCAATAATGGGTGGAAAAACTCTTTATTTAGCGATACTTTACACGAGGAAGGTACGTGTACAAGTTACGTTTCACAACAAGTGCTCAAAGTTCTTATCATAAAAAGTTATTCACAAAATAAAAAAAAAATCCCGGTCATACAATTCCTATGTGATTCTGTTTTGTTTTTGTGTTTTCTACTTCCCCTAAAAGTTTGTACGTCGAGTTATGAATCAACCTGTATAATGCTCTTTTACCTCCTCCAAGGCCACACCTAAAAAAATTTAATCTAAAGAATACATCTCTTTCATCTTGGGGAACACTAATGGCGTGATCTCTGATTATTAACAATTATTAATTTTTTTAAAAATTTCTAATAAACAGCAGTACCCCCCAAGAAAATGTGATATAATTTTTAGTTAAAATTTTATAATAACCCCGCTGCACACTCTGCTTTACATGCAGGTCCGTAACTAAGATTTTTACCTCCCCCACAATATTGAAGTCGATAATTTTGTAGCGTTGTTCTGTGTTCCCACTTAAAACTGCCGCACCCTAAATTTTGCACTCTGATTCCGACCCTGTTTGAATGACGCCACTCTAATACGTTAGGTGGATGCGGTATTTTCACATTCTTTTTTGGCTTCTATTGGCCTTCAAAATTAAATATTTACATTTTTTTTGAGTGACCCATAATAATTCTGCAGGATTTTTTAAAATATATATTTTTGTGCATATTTAAATGAATAGCATCAGTGGTAGGCTAATTTTTTTGAAAACATTTTGAAGACGTCGCTTTGGAATCAGGGCCATCTTAAGAGCATCGTGGGTCCCCCGGTCAAGTGACTTTTTTGAGGCCCTTACCTGGCAAATTCTCAAAATTTCAACTAGTTCTAATTATGTTTGTCCCCTGGTCTGTGCTTGGGTGGGCCCATGCTTTAAGACGGCACAGCTTGGGACCCTTTCCTTGTGGGATGAGAAGCGGCTTGCGCCTGGTCCTTCAATATTCAATTACTTCAGTCGACACCAGTCGTAGAGAATAGGGTACTAAAATTAGGTTTTTCTTTTCATTTCCTGACCCCTCTTTTTGGAACGAGAAGAAAGTGATTGCTGCGCAACAGAAGCAACTTCGCCTCAGCATTATCGACAGGAATCAACAAGCCAAGAACATGAGGGAATTAGCAGCACAGTTTTTCAAGGTATACATATATACTTTATATATATATATATATATAGATGTATTCTATTTCGTGTTTCGTGTGTTACACTTACTTTATACTCTTTCACTTGCATTCTTTTTTCCCCTTCTTTTCTAAGCAAAGAGACGATTAGAAAAATTTTATTGATGTGTGCGTGTCGGTCACTGACTTTATTATAACTCGTTCTCGTGACTTCGCAGGGTATAGACGATTTGGAAACGAGTCATATCCATCAGTGTGCTCAGATCCACAACGACATGACCAAGCAGATGACTAAGATACAGAAAAAGATCCTGCAGGAAGACAGGCAACTGCAGATGATTCAGGTTCGCAAGAACCTGCAGAGTATGATGTTCAATTGATCTGTGAACTAATCGGGAAAAAGAACGGTACCTACTACCGCTCACTTTCATTTTTCTTTTTATTATTTCATTTCTAATGTTCATTTCACTTTCAGGGTGTTAACATTGTAATTTTAAAGTATTACATTTTTTTTAATTTTTTGTTTAATTCATTATTGCATATTTGGAACATTTCCATTAGATTGAATTGTACCGGTATTTGTTTACATTCGCTTGTTTCTCAACACAACTCGTATTTTGCACAATTTTATGTGAGGTGCTGTGCCTAGGTCAGGTAATAACTTTAAACAACGTTATTTAGATGTACCACTAATATGTTTTGGAGAGGAATGCATTTCTCAAATAAAGTAAGCTTCAATTTCATGTTCACATGATATAGTTTGAGTTTTATTTGTTCATTTCACTACTATTTGGAGATGCTAAATATTATATTTCAGATACAATAAAATTTTACGTCTCTAGATGTCTATGGGTTCGAGATACTTTTTTTGCTTAGACTTGGACGAATAAAAGTTCATTGTGTTAATCGATCCCGATACATTGTGTTAATCATGTTACACAGCTTAGGTTTATACATGCTGGATTTTAGCGAATACAAGTGAGGCAGGTACAGGACTCGCTATTTAAAGGTTCAAACTTTAAACAAAATATTCCGGGCTGACCAAATATCACATGACAGTATTATACAATATTGTTTGGTAATGTAATTCTATTATATAATAGGTCTATATATAATTATTGAGACCTCTAATACGTGCCCCCCCCCCCCGAAACACAACCTGTAGCATTTTTTTTAAATATTTTGAAATAAGCGGCAATCATACAATGTTCTTCATTGAGTCATGAGCACAATGATCGGCTGGAGTCGATATCTAGACATCGAAGCATTGATGCGAGCCCGTCTATATCATTTCAGACAGTCTCATCACAGCGACAATTTCACCTACGACAGAAGAAATCTTCAATTTGGTAATTTCTCTTTATTGAATGGAATTCCGTTTGATGGTAGCACCCCTTGACATTACCACACTTAACATTAGACGCACACGCTGCACAATTCATGTTAATTGAGTATAGTGTACATATACTACATTGAGTATAACGTGCCATCAGTTAACATAAGCCAATGGTTCTCAACCTGTGATACTGGTACCAGTGAAGATACTGGACAGACATTGAGAGGTACGCGGAAAATAATCAACAATAATGGGAAAAATACTAGCAAAGCGATATAAAATCTTAAAGTATTAGTTATGGTTAGGGATACGTAAATTTCGTATTTACGAAATAACCGCGATAAATGCGAAATTTGCCAATTTTAACGAGTAAATGCAAAAATTCGAATTTTTGCTACTTTTCTGTGAAATCTCGATAATTCAAATTTTATCGTTAATTCTTCCGTGTGTTTCCAAGCTATAAATGACACCTTGAAAGAATACGAAAATGAAAGAGTTAGTATCAGACTCCGCACGTTATATGACTGCGTGATTCAAATTTTTAAAAACTCTTCTTGGTGACAATATTTTACACTACCATTGCTGAGCACATAAAGTGAATCTTGTAGGTGACGCATTCATCAAAGAATTCAAAGAATTTAATTATTTTGTGGCCAAGACGAAGATAACTTATTTTGCACTCAAGAAAAATGAGCAGTGCGTATTTAAGCTACCAAAGAGAAAAACAGTATCACTGTATAAGTAGGCTATTACTAGCAGCAAAATTCTTCCCGACGCCTGTAGTAACGAGGCAGAATTCGTGGTTCAAAGGTGTCATTCATCTGAGCGAATATCATATATTGCTGCTTTTTTCGATAGCATAAGTTTCTTAAAAACAATTTTGACAATGAAATTCTAGCTCCTAAAATACGAGTTCAGTTGACTTTTGTTTTCGAATTCTTTAGGAAAATTATGCTAATCGACAATTTGAAAGGATCAAACTTTCCATTCACACATGTTTTGTGATTAGCAGATTTGAAATCTTTTGGGCTCAAATTTCAAGGACATTTTTACGAGAAAAAAAATTGACAAATGAGTACAGTGGAGTCTCGCTTATCCGACATAAACTGGTCGGCATAATACAGAGGTGTTAAGGAAAAGCCTATTAAACGTCAAATTATGTTATAATTTTGCACATTATGAGCCTAATAATCATGTTTACTGCAAAACAGCAGAAGAAATTTAGTGAGAAAATGAACTTACAGTTACAGAATATTTTGAAGTTAAATACACAGTCCTTAAAAAAGTTCAGTCCTGTGATGATTTAAAAATTTTTTTGATCTTAGTCTGCTTTTTCCTGACGAGTGCCGTTTCTTCGCTGCCAAATCTCGCCATCTTTGCAGCATCATTATGTCGATTCCTGTAGCTTCTTGTTGCTCAATGTATTTAACTGCAGTTTCTAGAATCTTAACTCTGTCGTTATGTGAAATTCTGAAATCTCAACAGTTGGTGCTTGATCTTTTTTTTTGCGGTGGGATGTCGGATAATACGGAATGTCGGATGAACGAGACTCTACTGTACGTTGGAATTGATGAACGGCATGGTATTCTGCTGAAGACACAGCAGCAGGAAAGAGTTAAAATAAATAGACTTTACACATGACATCCAACCAGTGTCGTCTTAATGCATGGGTTTGACCGAGCACGGCCCAGAAACCTCAAGTGCAGAGGGGCCTAATAAAAATGAGATCTGGTTCAAATTATCGAGAGTAAGCATTTCTAGCAAGATGGGGGGGGGGGGCCGCAGAAAAATCATTTTAGCCGAGGGCCTATGATATAATATTTTTTTAAAATATATTTTATATATTTTTTGTGAACAAATACGAAATTTCTGACCTGAATTGTTTTTGCGAATAAATGCGAAATTTACGATTTCTAAATTATTATTATTATTATTATTTTTGTTTTTTGCGAAATTTTGGATTTTTTTTTTGGCGAAATTTACGTATTCCTTGTTATGGTTCAGTATGATCAGAGGGGAGTGGTATGCTCGCCGTGAATTTTTAGAAGTTCGCACACCTTCTACGCATTTCTAAGGATATGGAAGCCAACATGGCACTCCACATCAATCAGCAGGCCCCTATGCTAAGATCCTTGGCACCCTCCCCCCCCAAGTCAGACTTTTTACGTGCCCTCTAAAGTGAATTTATAGTATGAAAAAAAATGTTTAAAATCATCTGGGCTAAGCACGCATTTCCATTTTCTTTGCGTACGGAATGCGATCCTAATATGTTTCAGATGCAAAAAAAATTGAACTCATCTGTGTGAATAGACCCAGACGAGAAAAATTCGATGTCATTCGCGGTCATTTGAAACTATTCATCATTGTGCCCTTCTCAGACCTTCAAGTCCATCTCCGCCTATGAACAACGGAACCTGGTGCTGAACCCCATCAAAAATGAATGAATGGACATTGCAACATACCCCTCCCCTTCCTGCGTACAGGCTTGAGTCCCGTGCATGAGACGACTGGAAATTTTCAGACTTCTCAATGTTTCCTTTATGTTGACGCCTCTGCCTGTGAGTGCTTCATTTTCCGCCATTAGGCAATTTTCCAGAGATTTTTATCATTATTAGCGGTTTTGTTCACCTTTGGCATTATTTTCGACGATGACTGGGTCTGTCGTGACCCAGGCTCTGTCCATTCCGGGATGTAAGCCTTTTACCCGTTCATTCACCTTTGGCATTATTGGCAATTGTCAATGTTTCCTCGTATTTCAGATTCAAAATTGAAGCATGTCTTCCTTAAAAATTAATTCATTAATGAATCGCCAAAAAATTCATTGATGAATCATAATTAGGAAAATATAACTCCATTCTGCTATTTGTTATTTAGGAAGCAAACTAAAAAACATAAATTAGTACAACTTCCAAACAATAAATGGCAAAAAGTTCATGATATAGGATTTTTTTTTTTTTTTTGGCTGCTGGTCAAAGCCATCCATTTTTTTTAACGTCAACAAACACGGTGACCCACATATTGAATTTGCTGCCAGGCCCGGATGAAATGTCGAGCCGAGCCAAATGAAACTTTTTTCGCCAGTCCCGCGGTACAATTTTTGATGGCCGCTCTACTGGTATTAATCGTGGGATTTTAAGTAAAGGCCCGTTTACACGAGGCAAGTGCTTTAGTTGGTAACTTAATTTTAACTTACCGATTCTTCTTGAAACTGTCCACACGATAAGTGGTAAGTAGGCGCTCATTGGATAATTTTTACGGAGGTGAGCGCAGTTAGCGCATGCGCGCTTCAGTCTACTCAAATCCACGGAGAGAGACAGACGCAACGCGCGGGAGTATAATAGTAATAATTTTTTATTTATCTGGCATTCAGAGAGGTGCCTTTTTTAAAGCTCATAGCTTTCGTAACGATGGATGAAGATGATCAGGTAGAACTTAAGAATACTGTGATCAGAGCCACATTATATGATATTTTTTTTAAAGAATATAAATTTATTCACTTAAATAAATTTATTCAATAAAAAAGGAGAAACTTTTTTCTCACTTGCGCGAGAGCAACGCACTGAGCAAGAAGTAGGTCACGCGAGGGAAACAGTTCGCTTGTCCCCTTTTTTCGTCTCTGCCACCCACGCATCAGGAGGTGCACGTAAGGGGGGCGAGAGATGACATAACAGGGGAAAAAAGAATACACAGCATATTATAAACTTAAGTAAGTCATCGAGAAGAAATATAAGATTTCTCTATTTCTCCTCTAAGTTCTAAATATCGATTATATGATATTTTAATCGAAGTTGAAGAGGAGATAAATTATGAATTATGTAAGCCGAAAATACGGGAGAAGATTCTTGGCATTCGTAGGAAATTCTAAGGGTTAAAAATTAAATAATAAAAATTCATTAAACAAAAATTATTTCCAAATTTTCGAAATCACTATTATTTTTTAATTTAATCTATAGAGATGACATCTTTATGTTAAATATTTGATCATGTATTTTTACAACAGATGGCAGCAAATTCGTTCTGGACGAGAGAAATATTCGAAACCCCCCCCTCCAGTTTTTAATATATAAATCCTCCCCACCTGATATATATTTTTGAATCTTCAATTTTTTTCAACTCCTGACATCACGTCGACAGAATATTCCATAGCTTTTTCCAACATCGAATAATTTTTAGCTTGTTTGTTAAGGTAATTTTCATTTCAATAGTTCAACAAACATTCATGGCGAAGATATTTTTCAACAAACTTGAAGCTTGTGTCCTCTGGCCACCTCACCATCCAATATTTCCGCGGAATTCTAGCGAAACTTCAGGAGACGACGGAGCATGAACAGTTTCACGCATGAGATTTTCCGGGCAGCCGTGTTTTCCTAGGAGCAGGTTTCCTGTGCCGCGCGAAACGTGATTCACCCAGCGCGACACGCCGTCCACTCACCAGCAAGAAAATTAGCATGACTGTTTTCCCACAGAGCGCAATACGCCTCACGACAGCGCTTTACGTCGGGCGTGATTGGCTGACTGCTTCTGGAGGAGTCAAATGCGTCGTGCGCCGCGGTTTTGCCGATATTCCTTTCACTCCAACCTTGTGTACCTTCTTTCCCTTCCCTTCAAACCGGAGCATGCAGACGACAGAGTAGCTGATGCCAAAGCCATATACTTTATATAGCCGCCCTGAACTGACGCGCCTCGCTAGGAAAATACAAACGCGTATCGTTATTATGTAACTCGTTTCTGTCGGCGCGAAATAGTCTAATTCGGTTCACGCTGCGCAACAAACCTATTCCTAGAAAAACCCGGCTTTACAACTGGCAACTTTGTTCGGCTTTGGCATCGTTTTTTGGCGATGATTAGCAATTTCCCATATTTATCTTGAAGAAATATGGTCAAATGGTTTCGATACTGTCCCAGATCGAGCGGCAAATATCCAAAAAGCTAAAAGTCCTGTATAAATTGATCGGAATTAAAATTTCGGACGCTACCGAAACTTCCTTACCAGAAAAGTCAGATCGCCATATCAACAGAAATCACAGACGCTACTGCCGGTTGGTTACTTGACTGACATTGCGCTTTGATCATGAGTCGTAAGTTATTCGCCTATTTATACTTCGATTATTTATTTTCAAATAAAATAATAATCTCTTCGCATGTTGAATGTTGTATGATAATAAAAATTATTATGATAGATTATAATCGCCGTCACTTTAGTATGTCCATGATCACCGAATTCGGGGATGAAAAGCGTATTAATAAACAAACTAATAAATAAGTATAATAATAAAAATAAAATAAGTATTTTTTATTGATCTCGAGGTTAATGCTTTCAAATTCTATCATATGAGATAAAAATTCAAGTTTTGTTTTCTAGTATCAAAATGAGTCAAAAATGTTACAATATCTCGTTTTATACATCAAATTGCAACAAAAATTGCTTAACACTAATGTTGAGGCCATCGCGTTGCCCTGTATAGACATCTAGAGACACCTTTTGGACAGTTCTTTGATCCCTTGTTAATACCAGTTTTTGCTCTTCAAGGTGATGATAACCCTTGTTCAAGGGTTTTTGACAACTAGCTTATCTGAAGATGCATTTAAAAAAGCAAAATTAACTGCCTCTGGCGGGAATCAAACCTTTGTTCCCCTTGCAAGCTGGGCGAACGCAGTAGGCCATTACACTGTGGAAGTACCAAACATTTTTCTCTTCTTAGAACATATGACCATCACAACAGCTATATAATGTGTATATATATAGCTGCTGTGGTGGTCAGGTGGTCGTAGTGATGGAATCGCTTCGCAAGGTCCCGGGTTTGAACACCCCCATCCGCCATAGTGGTGGTCGAAGTCCACTGAATTTGGTTTTCTGCGGTTCTCAACCTTGAGGCGCAAATGCGAATCAATCTCCCTGTTAAGAAATCTCATCACAGTCAGAAAGCAACAGGGCTAGAAACTGTACGAATATTCGGTCATTACAATTCACTCACCACTTTTGAAAAAATAGATGGCAGCACTGAAAAATCAGACAACACTAGATACACACTCTCACTGTTAGGTACACACACTTACACTTCCGGCACAACTCACTAGGTAGTAAATTGCCCATGGCGATTGTAAGACTCGGGAGAAAAGAGTTGGAAGAAGGCCTGGGAGAAACAGAAGTCGCTAGAGAAAGAAAAGAGAAAAAAATAATGACATTCAAAAAAGTTAGAGTAGTGTGAAAGTTTGTACTGAAGAGACATGATGCGGTTTCATTGGGGGTGTTGGATAATAAATGAAATAAAGTGTTGTTTATTCTTTTGGGAGTTTAGAACCCAGTTATTTCTCCCTGAAATTGCAGTAGAAGTGTAGCCAAGGACCTACGACCGATAAGAAGACGGGGAAAGTTTACTGGCGCAATTGGCAGGACCGTGGCTTCAACTACTCAAGACTGTGAGGTGAATTAGAAGAAAAAGAGTGTCCTAGCCATGGTGGAACCACTCCAGTTTGTATAGAATGATAGTAGCAGCGTCTAGCTCCCACAGCGGTTTTTTTGTAAAATCAACCCGACTATGGTGCTGAAAGGGGGCAATCCTGCGTAGGGAAGAGAAGCAGGTTTTGTGTGGCTGTATTGAGATTATAAATAAAGATGTCGTATTTGGCAAAAAGGAACAAGGAATATCTGGAGACCATGGCCACAAACTTAGGGGGGGGGGGTAGAAGTTTGACCGGAGTTTAATGCAGCTTAATGCAATTACTGAAAGCCATACAGGAAAGTGAAGTATACAATGAAGCGATATGCCGAGAGATGCTGAAAACTATTATAAGTGATAAGAAAGAAGGAATGGAGGAGTGGTATAGAGAAAAGGAGATGGAACATGAACTCGAAAGACTGAGAATCGAGACATGAGCCAGAAGAGAGTATAATTAGGCTGGGTGCGGCAGGGATTTCCAGGACATGATGCAAAAATTCAGTATGAAAGAAGACATAAGTCTGTACCTGGTGCTGTTCGAGCGGCAAGCTTGTCTTATGGGGCATGGGAAGATTGATTAACTGAGCTCTTGAGACTTCTTCCCTATGAAATAAACCAGATAATTGCCCGTGAGCCGGAAGAGAAGGTACAGGACTATAATCAAGTTAAAGAATTATTATTGAGAAGATTCAAAGCCCCCCCACCAGAAAAGTTTTGGCGGATGTTTGCTTCATGTCACAAAAATCAAGAGGGCACATGGAAAGACTTCTACTATGAGTTGTGTACCTACTTCGATGGGTGGACGTTGGCTTTGGGGTGATGACATTTGAGTAATTCAGAGATTTAATCATCGCAGATCAAATGAAAGAACTCGTCCCAGCAGATTTTAAGGAACACTATCTGGACAAATATTGTGATATAGTTTCTTCAAGTGAGCTATCGGAGAAACTAGATAGATTTAGAACTAGATAGATGATGTAAAGAGGACTCTGAAGACACCCTTCCCTAATGACAGAACAAGTACCCCAAGACCAGTTCATCAAAGTCTGAGATGGAAAGTTAGCACAAACCAGAGACTTCAGGGTAAGTCCTTCCCACCTAAGTCACTGATGGGTTCCAATACCAGAGAGAGAGAGCCTCAGTCACTTGTTGTGTGTGTGGAGCAGAAGGCCATATAGCAAGGTTTTGTATTACAAGAGGTCAGCAGGAGCCATTGAGCAGGGCCAGGCGAACTCTGTCCCAACATAAGAGGAGGATATGATTGAAGAAACCACAGTCCTAACAGCACATATCATGGTGCCGGCAGATGGTGTTGGTGTGAACATTGACACATCGCAGACTGTGAGTTTGAAATGTGGTCAGCAGACAATAAGAGGTGTAGTCGATTCCAGAGCCCAGATCTCAGTCGTTAGATTGGATTTGGTTGAGATAGACAACAATGAAGGTGAAGGGAGGAGAATAATGATCAAGTCCACATTTGGTGAAAGCGAGATAGCCCCTCTGAAAATATGCATAATGAAAATCAGCTACAGCAAACACGGGTATGTGTAGATTATTTGCGTAGTGTCGAATCGCTTACTAAATGAAATGTTAATGTCTGATGCATATGACACACTCTTGGGAAATTTACAAGTTCTAAGTCCAGTCGATGAGCCAAACCATAAGGATGTTGTGTGTACCTCATCTGCCGATCATGGATAGAAGGCCAAGTCCAACGACAGCAATAACAGCGATTTTGACATACCTAACAAAGAACTAGAAGAGAGGATCATAGCCCAAGTTGAGAGCTACTTCACTGACTTCAACATCACAAAGAACAACTTCCTGCTGAAACACATTCGGAAGAACAAGGAGGGCTATATCAGTCTGAGGTTGGCCTCATTCTTCATGAAGGTCAAGACCCTGAACAAGGACTGGAGGGTTGTCCGGTACTGTCTCAAGAACTCGAACAAACTCCAAGTCAACGGAGAAGGTACTAAAGTGTGCTGGATCATGCCCATACTGGCTTTCAAGGAGACCAGATGCACTGAAATGATCGATCTGCAACATGCCGTCTGAGGAAGGGACACCCGAGTCCATGTTGCAGTTTATGTCAGAGCACGGTGAAGTCGCCAAAGTGACAGTCGTCAATAGAGGATCTAAGATACCGGGTGACTGTATGAAATGCTGCCTCTGCGTGGTGAAGAAGACGTTTGCCCTCGTCGAGTACAAGATGCACGAATCCGCCCAGAGAGCAATCACTGAAGAAGGTGGTGTTGTTGCCAAGAATGGTGTCAATGTAGCACCTCTCCTCTCAGACATGTACAAGACCAATTGGGATAAGTCCATGTACGAGGACAAGGCCACGCAGCTCAAGAAGATGAACTCGATATGATATGGCAGTGGACATCCTGTCAATAGGAAGAGATCGGCAGCAAACTGGTTCCAGTCTTGGTAGGAAACGTCCAAGCAATGGGACTGGCGATTGTTTTTGTGTCCATTTGCCAAAGCAATCAACAGAGCTCCAAACCAGCAGCCGAAGACTGAGAAAGCCAGAAGCCAACTGGCTAAGTCTTTGATCGCCAACAGCGGTGTGCCCAGGAATCAAGACATGGAAAGGTCATCCTTCGCTTATGCCAGTGGCGACCACCACTCCATGAACTCTTTGATGTACAAACGTTATTTGCCGTCCAAGGATGGTATGGTCACGATACTACAAGAAGCAGCATCATGATTTAAAAAAATGATAGATTTATTTTTCGTGATGGGACATGTAAGGTTCAGGAGAAAAGAGTTGGG
The DNA here is from genome assembly GCF_987345545.1 of Pholcus phalangioides. Lineage (NCBI taxonomy): Eukaryota > Metazoa > Arthropoda > Arachnida > Araneae > Pholcidae > Pholcus > Pholcus phalangioides. The sequence goes on from NW_028301609.1 coordinate 9,872,006, forward strand.
AGAAGGCCTGGGAGAAACAGAAGTCACGAGAGAAAGAAAAGAGAAAAAAAGGGACATTAAAAAAAGTGAGAGTGTTGTGAAAGTTTGTGCCGGAGAGACGTGGGGATGTTTTGGATAATAAATGAAATAAAGTGTTTTCTTCTTTTGGGAGTTTAAACCCAGTTATTTCTCCCTGAAATTGCAGTAGAAGTACAGCCGAGGAACTACGACCAATAAGAAGAAGATGGGAAAGTTTACTGCTATAGACCTGAAATACGCTCGGTTTGAAAGAACAAGCATATATGGGGTTACCAGACATCCTCCTTTCTTGTGTCATTTGAAGAATTTTTTGGAAAATTTGTCCCTTTATCCTGTTTTTCAGGTTTTTGGCATTATTTTAATTGAAGTTGTTAAGGACAGTGCAAAATTATCGAAATTATTCCAGTGTCTGTGCTAGCATGTAAAAGGGTCCCTAAGTCCTGGACAAATAAAGAAGTACACTATTTTAAACTGATTTTGCGAAAAATAAATTGCTTAGGGATTATGAAATTTTGCTGACACCTAATTTTTTTTTTTGATTTGTCAAGCCCTGCTCTATAGAATTTCTAATGAATTAGTACATCCTAGGATATGCATTCTGAGCCAATGCGTGGCACTTATTTATGTTGTCAAAGTTATGCATGTTCTTGCCTGTTCTGCCTTTTATATTTTGAAGCGAAAATGTCAAGTGCTTGAATTTCCATGTTATGTAAGTATCGTACTTATGGTCTGCCTGCTCTCTGAGTTTTTGCAGAGAGTTTTTCAAATGGGAGACTGGGTTGCATTTGCACCTCAAAGTTGAACAACTGCAGAAAACAGACTTTAGCTAACCACTACTTGCCACAAACAGGGTTCTAACCTGGATCCTCATGATGAGAGTATAGCACAATACACACACATGCACGACAGCACAATTACATAAAATACTACAAACAAGCAAAGCACTTTCTTTTCCTCAATAGGTCTAACTTTGAGTAATAAAGTCTTATTTTCTGAAAACAGGTAGTTTCCATGTTTGCGATTCAAAACATTTTCTTTCTATTTTTTTCTGTTCAGATGCCCTTGGTGCTCCACCACCACCGCCGCCACCGCCAGCCGAGGCTCACCCGGAAGATGAAGATGGAGGAGGACATTCTGGTGATGAAATGGAAGAAGAAGAGCAAACGGAAGAGGGTAGTGAAGGAATGGATCCCTTGGAGCTCATGCAGAAGCGAAGAAGTATGCTCAGCGGCAGGGGTGTTACCTTGAACATGTTGCTGAGCGATAATATCTTACAAACTGGTGAAGGAGTCTTGACCATTGACTATTTGGTATGTTGAGTGTTACTTGATTTGACTGTTTTCAAGGTCATTTCTATGGCATTATTTATAATACTCAGAAAAGGTATGTATTCAATATGACAAAACATGCTTAAATGGTTTGAGTCATACTATAATAAACGGCAACAAGCAGTAGTGATTCAGAAAAAAATTTCTTTCGAGAGGAGAAGAAAAAGGAGTACCTCAAGGATCTGTACTAGGCCCTAGTACAGTACTTTGATTTATATAAATGATTTATGCAATCTGAAATTAAATGGAAAGTTGATAACCTTTGCTGATAACACAGTGCTTTATGTAGAAGATATAAATACAATCGATTTAATAAAAAAAAGTAGAAAAGATGATCTAACAAAAATTAACATATGGCTAATAAAACATACACTTAACACACAAAAAACAAAATACATTTATATGAAAACAAAAACATGAATCTTAATGAAAACATACATCTAAAAATACATAATCACTGTCGCTATCAAAATAATAGTGATTGCTATTGCCAAGAAATAGAAAAGTTCATGAGTACAATTATCTGGATATAACAATACAACATGACCTTAAATGGAACTCACACTGTGATATTTTAATCAAAAAAATCAGAAAATATGCAATAATCATATATAAAATGAAAAACTTAATCGATAAAAATTTTTGAAAGACTTATTTTATGCATGGATTTATTCAATCATTAATTATGTAATTTGTGTCTGGGGTGGAGCATACTGTGACAATATTTGGAAATTATATAGCATGTATAATAGAATAAGATCTCAAATAACAACAGACAGTACAAAAATACAGTGCCACACTATATCTTTGAGACAAAACTACTTATATAGAATGATAAAATTTTCACAAGTAAATGAAAAATATTTAACGAAAAATCAAAATAAAATCACAGGTAGATACAATTGAGTATACCAGGTACCAAAGCCTAATACTGTATACACTGTATAAAAAGAGCTTTTCCTTCATAGCCACTAAAGTTTTAAACCTATTTTATACTGAAAATCAAATTGACATTAGAAAAAACGAATCATGTAGTATTTGACTTTGAAAAATATTGATTATGAAATGATTTTAACAAATACTTTGCAACCAGATATAAAAATAGTTTTGCACTATGTACAAAAATAGAGAAAAATTTTTAAAATTATAAAGAAATGTGTATGGTTTTGATTGTGCATGTAAGTGTAGATAGGTCCACGTATTGTATATGTATGGTTTGTAATGTACTAACTGATATTCACAATAAGTAATAAGTAATTTAATTATATAACCTCCCAAAATGAGTAATCTAACATTTTATCATAATCGTAAATACATAAATAAAAATACAATATAACATGTCTCATCATTATAATAAGCTGTTGTCTGAACCATATGTGTTTATAACTCCCTTTAGACCTGCTGGAAGGACTTTCTAAGTCCTTTGGGGTGATAAAGTATATGTATTTATGTGTTTTTGTATTTGTACTTATGTGTATGTTTGTATTTGCATATATGCCTGTGTTTTTGGGATTTGTTTATTTAAAAAAAAATGTTATGTTGCGCTGATATATATTCTAAGTTCTGTCTGAATACTTCATATGATAAAAGCAGGGTATGAAAAAATCCTGATTTAAAAATAATCAGATTTTTTTATTTTAATTAACTGACTGCTTATTAATTAAAAAAAATCTTGTTAATCATTAAGAATGCACATTTTAATTTTTCACCTAACTACTGTTTTCTCTTAATCTCTCAAATTTAATTCAGCATTAATCAATGAACTACAAACGAACTATATTTAGAGAAAGATGTAGTCTCCACTTGTTAATACAAGATATACACAGATCTCCCACTCGTCCTACTTTTCCTACTTTTTGGTAAAATGTCCTACTTTTGTCCTACTTTCTCAGTTTTGTCCTACTTTTCCTACTTTTTTTACCAAATCCTATCGACAAAATTTGTGTAATTGATTTTAATTGAGCAGGAAATTATTGATATATTGCCAAATGTTACAAATGTTGGAGAATGCAATTAATGATTCTGCCAAAGCAGAAATTGTATTATTTTTAAGGTAATTTTAGAGGAGGGGGAGGGGTATGTGGACCATTTGATTGATTAATTTTTCATTTGCTTAGTTTGAGTGTTCAACAAGTATAGTAGTCATTAAAAACTTCTGTCTGGATGGAAAAATAATTTTGTATTTATTACTTTGTGGTCTTTTGGACAGTAACTTTCATCATGCAAAATTATGGTGCAAATAGGTAAAACAACAGTTTGCATTTCAAAGCAGTTGGATACATTGGCCTATTCTAGGTTTGGTGATTCTGATGCTACCCAATAGCATTCAGTTGTCTTCTGTATTTTTAAGGCATGAACAGGCATAAACAATATCTACAATGCTCAGCAAAGAGCTAGAAATGGAAGTGCTTCATTTGTCAAAAATGATTACACTGGCATTGAACAGTAAAATGTGAACAAAACAGAAAAATTAAAAAAATGATGAGCAACACAGTAAAACTATCTGGTTCACCTTGCCTTATATACGTCGGATCTTGTAATTTACACATTTTGCATTGTGCTTTTTAAAGTGGTCTCGAAGGAGCGTCTTAAAAAAGTATGTCTTCGAAATTTGGTGTGCCTTGTCGAAGAGAGTTGACAAGCTCTTCACTTTGAAAGGCTCCAAAAAAGAATGTAATATATATATGAGGAGAGACAGCAAAGAATTATCTGTGGTTGCTAGTGCACTGTTTTGGCCAAAAATTGGCTTTTGTAACCAATGTCATTTGTCATTTTGTTTTAGCTTGACTGAAATAGTGCTAGGGGAAAAAAAAGTTAATTCAAAATTTAAAAAAAAAATTTAATTATTAAAAAAAATTTTTTTTTGCAAAAAAAAAATTTTTTTAGGGATTTTTTTCCATTATGCTATTATTATGTTGTCTAAGGGGGTTACCCTCCCCCATCCTACTTTTTAGTCCTGCATTTTCCTACTTTTTCTCATTTTTTGAGTGGGAGCCCTGTATACAGAAAAAACTGGCTAATTTTGTAGAGATACTGATTTTGGAAAAATTTTCCTCTCTGCCCCTACCGGGACTCGAACCTGGGTCCATCAAATGCCAGTCGAGTGCTCACTATCTAAGCTATAGTGACAGATAGAATATTTAACCCATGGCGAGCATATGTGCTGAATGGTACAGTGCATGGTCATTAACAGCAATCAGCTATGTTATTTACGAGCCATAGCTGATTGTTATCACCGACCATACACGGTACCATTTAGCATATATGCTCTTCCAAAATCAGTATATTTACAAAATTAGATGGTTTTTCTGTATATCTTGTATACAAACAAACTGCAAGCAAAAAAATATGAACAAATTCAGTGTTTATGTGACACAAAAGTTGTTGAACCCAAATTAATTTCATGGATTAACATTTTCTTATAGAGAAAAGTGCTTTTATTCCTGAGGATCCCTTTCTACCATTAAAGTGAATGCGTGGTGGCAACTTGGTATTACACATGTGCTGTAGGTTTTTCAATTCATTTGATGTACAACCAAAGGGCCATTTAGCATCAACTAAATAAAAAAACTTTCTATTGACAAGAGTTTGTTTCTTGCGCAATCAGTGAATGTGTTTCTGACTTACATGATGTTGCTTGATAGTTCGCACATTTTTATTCTTTCACAGATTTAATGAGTTTTGGTAAAAAAAATGAACAAACTCAAAATTTTAATATGAAAAGTAAAAATTGAAAGTAGTGATTAGGGCATAGAATTTAAGGCTTTATTCAAAAATAATTCCTCTTTTTTTTAATCAGTGCCACATTGTAATGCATTGAAAATACTTAGTGCAGTTTAGCTAAGTTCCTCCCCTGATATTTTTTTGCAATTTTTTTCATGCACAAAATCTAGAAATCAAGCAGCTTTCTTTCTACACTGTAGATCTAGGATTAAGTTCAAGTCTATATTTACTCCAAAGATCTATACTTCTTTTAATCACGAACTGTATCACATATAAATAACATACATACCATACCAGGTTACTTTTACTTCAATACCATTTTGAAGTTATGCAAAGAAAAAAAATTTAATCCATGATTTAAAAAAAGTGATTTTAATCATGATTTAAATCGACGTACCCTGGATAAAAGATGTCAACTTCTAAGTTTCTCAACTTGATATTTTCCATTATGTTTCATAGGGCGCCAAATTTATTGGAGACCTGTTACCCGGTGGAAAGATTTTAGCTCAAGAATCACAGAAAACATTTTCCTCGCCAAGTTCTTGGGCGATTCACTGTAAGAAACTCTTAAATCCAGATAAGAAATCTGGGTGCGGCTGGTCATCGGTAAGCTCACAAGATTATCAGTTGCAAAATTTATGTTTTCTTTATGAAATCATTAAAAATATGTACTTTTTTCCTTTGTTTATAATTTTTTCATCTTATTAATTTTTTTTCTTCATGCATAGTTTTATATTATTATAACATAGTTTAAGGGCTATTTTTTAAGTAAGGAGCTTTTAGCTACACAGTGAAATCTTGACATAATGATAATCTACAGATTTAGAAAAAATTGCAGAGGGATTATCATTATATTGAGAGGCCTATCAAATTTATGCTGTTGTTGACATCTTTTCTAAATGAGACTCATCAGTACCACCAGAAAAATACATAATAGAAATTACGACAACTTTGTTCACATTTTTCTACAGGGACAGGTGGTGCAGAACACTGATGTTTGCCAGATTTTCTTCAAAAGAACAAAAACTAACCATGTGTTTGACAATATACTGAAGGGGATTTTAAGCAAGATATTAAAATTGTAGCAGTTCCAAAAAATTTTCAAAAAATATTGTTATTGAGAGATTTGTCATAGTAAAGTATATTGTTGCAAAAAGGGTTTTAACATTGGATCAACTCAATGGCAGTTATAAACAAGATGTGAAAGAATATCATTGTAGAGAGATTTATTGCTATAGTACCTATCGTTGTAGCAAGGTTTCACTGTATATTTTTGTGTGCATGTTTGAGATTTTGTACATGTGCTCTGTCCACTGACATGCCTTCAATATGAACAGCTACCATTTTGAATAATGTTGGCAGTACGTGTCCTGTTGTATGAAAGGAACATTTCAGAAAGTCGAGCTGCTCAGCACTTATTAGTACAGCCCATTATTGCAGATATTCTTCACCAGTTTTATTGAGTGTATGGTCCAAATCAGGGCTAGACAAATTCCAGGTGCCAGGTCGCCATGGAGAAATGATAGTGGCCCCTAAAATTTTCTAAATGTGGTTTCTGAATTGAGTCTAAAAAAGGTGACACACACGCACGCACGCACGCAAAATTTTCTGATTTCATTACGCCACATTGTTTAACATGGGAAAAGTGAAAGAAAACATTATTTAGAACCATTTTTCTTGAGCAGCCAAATACCATGCTTGGCTCCTAAGAAATTGGGCTAAATTTTTTTTTAAATTTGTCAAGACATGGTCCAGATGCCATTAGTAATTTTGAGGTTCACAAATGGGTGACTAGTCAAGGAGAGCCGAAAGAACATGTGTGATCAATTAAGCTCTGGCTGGCTTTCTGCAATGAATTGGTGGTGATTAGGGATACATAATTTTCGTTTCCACAAAATAGATGCAGTAATAGATGCAGTTTGCCAATTTTGATGCATAAATGCAAAAATTATATTTTTATTAATTTTCTTCAGAATTGGGATAATTTACACATTTTAAATCAAAAATGGGTCTTTATTTTGCCAAACTGAATTCTTTTGAATTCTAGCTCATACGAAATAAAGGTGCAGTTGACTTTTTTTCTGAGTTCTTTCCAAAAATTATGGAACTAATTGAAAATTCATGAATCAAACTATCCGATCATGCATGTTTTGTATAGTGAGTTTATAAACTTGGAATCTTCTCTTGAAAACAGTATTACGTTGAAGACAGCAGCCGTAGATGAGCATGGCACTATATGTAGTTGATTTAATAAATTTATTTTACCCGCAGGGCATTCAACACAACAAATCAACCTCTCCAGAATAGCAAAGTCTTCAGTCCATCTGAAGCAATCACAACACTTACATCATCTTTATTAACAACACTTAGAATCCAATTTTATTATTAGAAAGTTTCATTGAAATATATATTTTTCTTTCAATGATGTGCCAAGGGATGTTGACTCATAAATGAATATAATAATACATCTATGTTCAGTAGTCAATGAACAGACTTCTGTTGATATCAGCTACTCTAATTTTGCAAAGGCAGCTGTTTAAAGCATCCATTGTCCAACTAATAGCCTGGATGCTGCAATATGTTTTGGCATCTACAACAGTGTTGTGACAGAAAGGAAAAGCAAAATCGCAAGGAAGATAATATGAAGGCAACCAAAGTATTTGCTTCAACTACTGTCTATACTCCTATATAAGCCCCCCTCTCCTTCTTTCCGGGCCACCAAAACAGGATGGTTCTAAAGGGGTTTTTCCTTTCCAAAAACTGAGATGTATATAACTTGGCTCATACATGAGTAAATACGGTAAGTACTTTTATACTTAGTCTTGTAGTTAAACTTGGAAAAAAAATTGTGTTAGTTTTTGTGAGGCAAAATTTTGGATTCAAAAATTTGTTTTGCAAAATTTACGTATGTATCTCTACTGATGATCTCGTATGTGCACATTAGACACCATGAACCTGCGCCGCCTCCTGGCATCCTTCAAACAGTCACAAAACTTTGCCATCATTCATGGAATTTGGACCATACACTCCATAAATCTGATGATGATTTCTGCTGGTGCTATATTTCTTGGGTAACTTCTTCTTTGGGTTTCTTTCTTGCTATAACAGATCTTATTTCTCTGGTGGAAGCAGCTTGTTCTTCTTACAGAGCTCCATCATGTGATACGAAACCCCCCTCCCCACACACACACATTGTTGATGTGATTCAAAATGTAATCTATTTGTGTGGAAGTGATGTCAGTACAGACAGCTCTTGTGCAAAGTTACGAATGCTTGTAATTTGGAAACACCAAATAATCCTTACTTGTAAGATAGCTCTTATATTAAGTAATTAACCTAACTGTGTAAGAAGGGAGCAGCACTTGGTCCAAAGTCAGGACCAGTTTGTTCAAGGATTAAAATTTTGCAAGTAAAATTTCTTTTTCATCCTTAGCAGAGGACTAAAAAAGGGCTTAAGGACGAGAAGGTCATACACCCCCTGGTTCATAAATGGTTGTATAAGAGGGAGCCTTATATTATTGTTGTGAGTAGGAAATTGAATACATGTATTTAAAAAGAGTTATTAAGAAGAAAACGCTCTGGGGCGTACACTATCGATCCTTGTTCTTGCATCTTCACTCTCACCTTACTAGCCTATGATACTAAATTTTCCTGGATTTCTATGCCTGGATGGTTAATCTCTTTGTAGAGGATGTCTGCAATTTCTAATACTTGTCTTGAAAATCTCTTAACTGTCTTGAATTCTAATTTTGATGTTTCTCTTAAGCCTCACCTGTTTCCTTTAGAAATTTTATTCAGCAGATACAGTGAAACCTCCATTGGCGACCACCTCTATTTGACAACCAACCCTCGCTTCTTGACCAGTTTTCCTCTAGGCAAACAATGTCTCTGGAGACACATCACATTCAAACATCTCCAATCTTTGGACATCTCTGAAAACAGTTGTTGATCAGTCTTTTGTCCATGGTCACTTTTTCCACAAATATAACAGGGTTCCCAGCAATGTGGAAAGTCTGGGAAAGGAAAAATGATTGGGGGGGAAAAGTGCAAAATATTTTACGAAAGTCAGGGGAATATGCAAAATATTTTTCAAAAGACAGGGAAATATGTAAAATATTTTTCAAAAGACAGGAAAATATGCAAAAATTTACAAAGTCAGGGAAGAATGTAAGATATTTGATAAAAGTTGAGAAAATTTAGTGAAGAGAAAAAAAATGCGGTCTCGAAAAACATTTGGAAAAGGTTAAGATTTTAAATTATATTTATTTTTCAGGAGTTTTTTGGTCAGAGGAAATGATCAAGTGAATTAAGGAAAAATTTGTTTCCTTGATATATTGGGCTGAGAAAAAGCTGTCTATCTCTGTCAAGCAGATTTTTTGCTGGGAACCCTGTTAAGAGTTGAAAGAAACACTTTCAAGAGATAATTGCAAAAACTGAAACTAAACTTTTATTGAATTGTTCTGTAACATCAGTTATGAATGATTTGGGTTTGAACCCCCATTGGCGGCACAGTGGTAATTAGAAGTTGATTTTCTGTGGTTCCCAACTTTGAAGCTCGAATGTGAAATGATCATCCTGTTAAAAAAAGTCTCGCCACAGAGAGCAACAGCCCTACACTAGTATAAATATCAATCATTGCACTTAACTCACAATTTAAATATAGATGGGAGCACTAAAAATTCACTTACAACACTGGATATACACTCACACTGTTAGGCATATGCCTATATTTCTGGTAGTAAAATTGCCCATGGCGATAGACTGAAGTTGTGTTCCATTTGAAAGAAAGATTATAGACGATGCAGCTGCATTAATTCACGAAAAAAAAAAAATTCCTTTTTAAAGGGTGTGAAATCCTTATTCAGTTTCAGTTACTCACTTTAAATGACATTGCTTTGAAACGAATGCAAACAAACTGTTCAGTATGTTTTGAGTTCTGATAATGTGATTTATACTACAGAAGAAGCCCAAGGCTTTCATGGGACCAATGTTTATGGCATTTTAGAGTGTAGAAAAGTCAGTGTAACTGATGAGATGACGTCGGAAAAAGGTATAAATTGTCAAGAAACAGAGTTTTACACTTACTTAGGAAGTAGTTAGGTCTATTTGACAATTTATTGATCTTGCTTTTCAGTATTTGTAAAAATATAGACTTATACTATCATAAGAGGGCAGAAAATCAGAAATGAAAGTTAGTCAATTAAAAGGGTGTAAAACATCTTCATAAACGAATAACCATCAGCGTGAACAGAAAACTATAGAAAGCGGGATACTAGGAGGTTTAAAAAAGCCCATGCTTTATATTTTCCCCATCTACCACCACCTTCATTCAACAGTCCTCCCCTCTGCAAGCCAAAATCTCATTGGATATCTAGTGGCCTGTCTAGAGAGGTTTCACTGTATTCTTGATGAAACTATTACTTTATCAGACTTTGAAATTGCAATTTGTGAAAATTATGATGTTCAATCTGATTTGTAGGAATTTAATTTCTGTGATTTTTATTGATGACAGATTTATGCCAAAGATCATGCCGATAAATTTTCATTTTTTAACTTGTTTGCTTCTAACTTGCATTTTTGATTTTTTTAAAAATCAGATCCGTTACAAGGGTAAAAAGCTGGACACTTATAAGAATTTGTGGTTCAAGAAAAACAAACAAGCTGCAGAAGCAGCTGAAGCTGTAAGTATTGTCTATCTTGGACCGCTCTCCATGATTGTATAGTTGAAAGTGTTGTTAGTAGGTGGAAATATTTGTTTTTTACTTTTGGTTTATTGACATTATTATTAATTCTTCCTCAGTTTCACATTTTTTACCCTGATGCTCCCATCGCTAATAGATAGTATGATGAGCAATCTGCTAAATTACATGTTGATAATTTGCTTTATTGGGGTGGTTTCTCTTCAACAAACTTTTGCACTTCTGCTCACATCTCTTTAATCTCATTTAGAGTAAAGGATTCCTCCTTGTTTCTCTCTTCTTCTTCCTCAGACGAGATCCCATCCAACAGCTCTTGTTGCACGCAATCAAAGTTTATTGGTTTCATCTTCATCCTCATTCGCCTCCAGTTTCATGATCTACCTCAGGACCGAGTCTCTTTGAACACTTTTTTTTTTTTTTTCAAACCGAGCACAACTCAGGTCTATCGCCTCTTTGAACACTGGTGACTTCTCCTAAAAGTCAAATAATGCAATTAGCCCAGAGTTTTTTCCACGCAGAATTGAGGGTTCTCTTGGTGGCCCCCATCCCATTCTTTATTGATGATATTGAGGCTGTGCACAATATTGAAATTTGTTCTGTTTGGTCAATACCTACTAGATACTACTAAGTACTGCATGGGAGAAGATTACTCACAGTCTAATGGTAAGTATGATGGAAATTCCTCTGAGGAATGTTTACGAGCTATATCTGTGGTTTGGTAGTAGTACATGGGTAGGGGAAAGCAAAGAATAGTCGGTTCAGTTGTGATCACATGAAAATGAGTAAATATAGCACAAAATTTTTGCTTGTAATGTGAATCATCGCTCATTTATCAAGCCAAAATTTGTTTAAAATTTTCCTCATCTTGCAAAACACTCATAAAACTCTCTCTTTATACTCTTTTGGGCAAGGGTGCTCAACCTCTAGGGGAATGTAGACAACTTCATTCGACTTCATCGCAGGCCACTTGTCTGATCTGGAAATGTGTCTCAGGCCACTCAGATGATATGAAAATGCATCACACGCTACTTGAGTTGTCTGGAAATGTGCAGTGAGTCACTCAAGTGATTTTAAAGTGTATCATGTGACACTTTAGTGGTCTGAAAATGTTACGTTGACAATTTAAGTGGTCTTGTAATTTCGAGGACCCACTTAAGTGATCTATGAAAATACAGCAGGCCAGTTAACGGAACTGTAAATGTGTTGTGGAGCCGCTCAAGGGATCTGAAAGCGCTCTGCAAGCTACTTGAGTAATCTGCAAATGAACAGAGCCACTTTAGTAATCTGCAAATGAACAGAGCCACTTTAGTAATCTGCAAATGAACAGAGCCACTTTAGTAATCTGCAAATGAACAGAGCCACTTTAGTAATCTGCAAATGAACAGAGTCACTTAAGTGTACAGGAGGTGTGCCCAGTGTCGCTTAAGTGTACAGGAGGTGTGTCCAGTGTTGCTTAAGTGTACAGGAGGTGTGTCTAGTGTTGCTCGAGTGACTTAGAAATGTGCTTGAGGTCGCTTGGATGATCTGGGTTTGTGCTGTTGGCAGCTTAAATGATCTAGATATGGGCTGCTGGCAGCTTAAATGATCGGATGTGTGGCATTGAAATTCAGTAATCTGGAAATGTGCGATGAGTCACTTGAGTTTTTTGGTTATTTGTCATGGGCCACATCAGATGATTCAGGGGGCCAAGCATAGAGCATGTATGGTATAGGCTGCAAACCCAAACCTTTCTGAAGCTGTGCACTAATTGTTAGGTATATTTCTCAATGAATATCAGTTGAGTGTGTTTAACTTCATTTCTTGAGTGAGTTGCATCTGGTATGGGTGCAAAAATGCAGTTCTGAAATTTAAATTCACTATACAGGGTGAATTGCGAATAATCTGCCAAATGAAAATGGGTGATAGATGAACTCAAGTGGAACATAAAACACCATAGCAAACTTGTCCTATCTCTAACCGTTTTTAAGTTATAGTAGAAAATGGATTATATAGAAGTAAAATGTGTCATGTCTGAAAAAACACTACTTTGTGCAGTTTCTGAAAGATCTATACATAAATTAAGCACATATTTGGAAACAGCAGAAAAATTCATATAAGGTGACATTTTCATTGAATCTGGATTTAATGGCAAGCTACAAGTGCTGAAAGATTGTCAAAGTTCAAAATCGAATTGTTGCCAAAAATTTTTAATCGCCAATTCAGCGAACACCCTTCTAGTTACAATTGGGCAAGTTTATCAAAAACTTGCAACAGCTATCAAAAGAGCCTACATTACATCATATTGGTCCTCTCGTTCAAGAGAAATTCAGTTGGCTGAAGTTAGTTTTCTATGGTTCCAACTTCAAGGTGCAAAGGCGAGCTGATCTTTCTGTTAAAAAGTCTCACCACAGAGAGAAACAGGCCTACAAAGGGTACAAATATTCAATCATTACACTTCACTTCTAAAATAATAGATGGCAGCACCAAAAAATCAGACAGCACTAGATATGCACTCAAACTGTTAGGTACACACACTTACACTTCCTGCGCAACTCAGTAGGTAGTATATTGCAAATGGCGATAGGCCTGTGTTGTGTCGCTTTGAAAGAAAGTATAGTATACACCATTTCCATATTCGTGTACAAGTGCTACACATAAGTATTCATACGTGTAAATTTTTGTGTAAATTACATTAATGGAACTGAAATTATAAGAAGTAAAATAAGTAGAACATGATCCCCAGCGATTTAAGTATTTGAGAAATTAATTCTGTGTCCAAGTGATGATGCCAAACTAATATTGTCTCAACGTTCTTTTCATAGCTCGCAGTTCCCGGTACCAGTGGAATAAACACTAAAGTTACTCATCAAACTCATCAAGTTCATCCAGAGCCTGCTCCAGTAGTGGAAAAGAAATAGTGAGTTATTTTTTTGTTTGGTTGAATAAACTTTGAACTGGTGTCACAGTATAATTAGCTCTTATCACATGCACGAAACTGCCACAGCAGGATTGAAAATTAATATTAATACAATTAAGCTTTTCTTTAAATTAATTCAATCAGATTCTTTTTGGAAATGCTAGTAGACAAAAGAATTATTGTTTTTATGTAAAAAGTTAATCGCGCGATTGTAAAATTAACACAACTCAATAAGACACTAGATTAATTAATCCTCACTAAGACATGCTATAAGAATCTTGACAAATTGAAAAATAATAATTTAACTGCCAGCGAAATTTCTTAGAAGTCAGACTTTTTATTTTATATAAATGCTGTCAAAATAATGTGTTTCTTTTTAACTTTGCCAGAACTTAGTGAAAGTTTTTTTGTGTTGGTAGACACACTGGCATTATTCATAAAAATTCTGTATTGCCCTTAGACTCCAATTTAATTTATGACGCGTATAAAATTTTAGGTGCAGTTGCCGCTGTTTTAGTCACCATGGCAACCTTGCACCTAGGATTTGCCAAGCCCTGGTAGCTGCTCAAGTACTTTATATAATTGCTGTTTTTGTTGTTCACTCGAAGTTTATTTATTCTTACGTTAAAATTCACATTTTATTTTTCAGTGTTGAACCGAAGCTGTGGACTCTAGGTATGTTTTCTAATTCCTCTTTTGTTATTGTTATCGTAATGGAAACACAAACTTACTGCAGTTGGTCTTTCTCTTGGCTTTGTTTTTTGTTGTTGTTTTTTTTGTAAGACTGAAAAATTTTCCTTTAAAGCTCCACCTCCTCCTCCACCACCACCTGTACCAAAAATGATATCCAGGTCTGCACAACACAAGAAAGTCATCGTACCTCATAGTGTGCTTGGAAACCGGTCTTTTTCACAGTAGGTCTTTTTCACATTTTTGTATAGTGAAAGGTTGTTAGCATATGCGTAGCATAACATGTGCATAAATAAGGCAATATATATGTTTTTTATATTCAAGTAATCCCTGGAAATATATGTGTGAATTTCTTATCTCTTTCTACTGTTGACTTTATGTAACTCAAAGTAATATCAATTTCTGAGAGCACTTAAGATACAAAAAAATTCCTCTACATATCGCTCTTTATAGAGCATATTAATTTTTACTTCACTATTTAATCATTATTTTTCTGCAACCCCAGAATCTTATACCTCTTGAAGACGTTGGAGTATATGTATCACTAGTTAGAAATCTGCCTACATAAAGTTGTCATTCAAAGAGTGCACCGAGCAAGATTGGAATTTGCACTCAAGTTACCCCAACTCCAGAATCCTGAAATCATCAGGAAATACATTTGAATCTTGAGTGCAGGAATGTTGAGACTTTTGAGATCTCAGCTCATATTTATTCATTGCCTTGGCTTGGATGGAGCTTGCGGCGTTGGTCACTGTTTGCTGCTGAATGTTTTTAGTTGATGTAATCGAACTTGTTTTTCTTGTACAGTGGAATTAAGTGTATAGTCTTTTAAGTAATTTAATTTATTTTCTTGTTTCACCATCCATTTTCAATTCACTGCTAGATGAAGGTCTCTGAATTTTTTCAGTTTTACTCAGTCTGAGGCCTTTGCCTTCTAGTTGAGTTCAGCCACTTTTTGGATCTCATCGATTCAACTTGTTTGGGGATGCCTTCTCCAATGTTTAACACCATGGGGTACCAATCCAGAATACTTGTGGTCCATCTGTTGTCTTGTCTTTTTGCAGTATGTCCATCCCATTCCCATTTTAAACATTTAATTCTTTCTATGATATCATATACCTTTGTGTGGCTTTCTTTTATACCTTTCTTAGTACCTTTATTAGTTATTATTTATTAATTAGGATGAGATTTTGTTTATTTATAGGTGTTCATTCAGGAGTTGAAAAGCCAGTTGCGCTTCAAATCAAAGAATTTATATCAAAGGCAAATGAAAAAAGCTACTGACTCATCAAATATGTGCCTTGCGAAATGTACCAATCTATAGATAGAATGAAGTTTTCTTTTAGATCATACTTCAATTTCATTTTCCTTTGATATTCTATACTTGTTGAAGTCCCCTAAAACAGTTGATTTGAAGCACCTGGCTTTTCAATTCCTGAGTAAACACCTATAAATAAACAAAATCTTATCTTTATAAATATATAATTTCAAACAACAAATAAGCAAGAAAATAAATAAAATTAATTGGAGGGCTATACAATTATTTTTGACACTACAATTATTTTTGACTATACAAGGAAAATGTGAAGTCAGTTACATTGATGGAGTTCATTGTCGGAAGGGAATGCTCCTGTTGGTCAGCAGATAGGACTAACTGATTGGCTGATTTCATCAATTTGCTCTTATCTTTCGAACGGATTAGGTGCAGGTTTCACGCTCCGTAATGCAAGAATCCATACTCTAAATTAACTTGATGGCCTCCTCTCTTCTGTTAAAACAGTTTGGATGGTTTGCTTTCCTCTATCACTGCCCTATATAAACAAGGGAATAAATCATCTTTGCTTGCCAGCAACATCAACTTGCCTGACTCCTTGAATTTTATTACATGATCATTGATGCACACATACTTAATCACCACAGACTTCTCTGCTTGTCCTGTCTACAGCTTCCCTCTCATATTCCTTCAGTCTTGTTGCTACTGATCTTTGTAGTACTGATGACTCCATCAGTCAACCATATTCAGTGAACAACCCCAATAAGGCAGTTCCATCCATGCCAAGCCAATACATAAGAATGGATTGAAATCTAAAAAAGTCTCTAAGATATCAGCTCTACGATACAAAAACATTTGATGATTCCAATCAATAGAGTTGAGAAAATGTTGAGTGCAAACACACTACAGCCTAGTAGTTTGAAAAAAAAAATTCACTAGATAACGTGCTGGAAAAACTGATCAATTAAATATGGTTAAATCTTAATTGATCAGTTTATTAAATATATAATTAAATATTTGATACTTAAATTTTTCTTACTTAATGTATGATTTTAGTGATATCAACACACTTGTCAAGTGCACACCATTCAGTGCTTTGGATCGTATTCAACCTTTTACAGTCACCATTGCTACTAACTGTCTTCTTCTCATAGTAAGTACATCCCATTTTGTTTCAGTGTTAAGTTCTTTCATAGTTTGTCACATGTAGTGGGTAATTAGAACTATATTCCCTGATTAGGAATTTAACGATACATTTCTCTTGATTATTGCCACACAGGGGAATTAAAATTGTTTGTTCATACGATTGCTCAGGGCCGTCTTAAGAGTATTATGGGCCCAACCTGGTAAATCTTAGAAAATTTCAACCGGATCTCATTTTTGTGAGGCCTCTCTTCTCTTGAGGCCCCAGCCGGTAGGGCCCATGCATTAAGATGGCACTGGAATCGCTATTTCTGTAAGCATTGACTTCAGAAGTATGCTTCCAATTACGAAAAGTTTTCAAATGATGTACAGTTTCTTAAAATGTCATAATTTTTTTGAGGGGTCTTATACATAAAAAAAGACATTTTATACAGCTCCTGTGTGCCAAAACTTCCAATTAATGAAATGTAGATCATTTTGTGAATGTGAAATGTACTCTGCACGGGTTTGAGCACTTGGGTCTTCCTTTGATTGAATCCTGGGAGCTTCAAGACATTCCTATTGGATCTTTTCTGAACTTTGCTCCAGCTACAGATCTCTACTTAGGACTTTTTTTGGTAAGGGGATAGTACAATAGACATCTGGTCCCAGTGCTAGGTTACATGGAACCACATATAAGTCTAATGTAGATCATATTGTGAAAGTCATTTACAAAAAAAAATTCATATTTTTAAATTCAGCATGTATCAAGATATTTTTGACTTTTCAGCATGTATCGCCAACAATTGAGGGTGTGGTTCGCAAATTGTTAAAACTAAGATTCAAAATGTAAAAGTTCTGTGAAAAATTGAAATTTAATTAAAATATATATGATTGACGCCAAAGTAGGCCTGCACAATAGATTCAAATTAAATAATGAAAATAAGGAGTTAGAGATGGAATTTAAAAATTATGTCAAAATAATGAAAAAAAAATCAAGATAACCAAAGAAAATATTTTTTCAATAAATTCTGTAACTGCAATGATAAATAAAACAATGGAAAATTATAAATACCTTAATAAACAAAAACACAGGATCTACAAAGAAACCTGTCAGTAAACCTATTGAAGTAATAACTGAGGAAATGAATGAATCATCAGTGTAGCTAGAATTGAACAAAATGAAACAAACAATGCAGAAGAACTCTATATCAATTACTCATATCGAAGATCAGTATATAAAAAACATAGTTATGAATTTGAATAATAACAGAGTTACTGGATACAATGGCATAAATGCCAAAATATTAAAAATTATCAGTAAATATCATCTAAAATTTTTATCTCACATGATATATACTTCATTTAAAAGATGGTGTGTTTATTGATAAATTGAAATATACTATTGTTAAGCTTATACATAAATCTGGATACATAAATGAATATAATAACTATTGTCCAATATCAATTCTACAGATCATATCCAAAATAATAGAAAAAGCAGTTAAATATAAAGTATATAAAGTAATGAACTTCCTTAACTCTAAAGCATACTTCGTTGAAAATCAATTTGGCTTCCTTGAAAATAGAATTACCGAAATGACAATTTTGAAACTTTCTGAGTATATATATATATATATATATATATATATTAATAACAATAAAAAACCTATTGCAGTTTTTCTGAATTTACGCAAAGCATTTGACAGTGTCAATCATAATATACTCTTAGAAAAAATATATAAATCCGAAATTAGGGAAATTTTGCTTATACACTGAAGAGTCAAAAAAACTGGTAACCTGCCTAATATCGCGTAGGGCCCCCGCGAGCACGCAGAAGTCTGCAACACGACATGGCATGGACTCGACTAATGTCTGAAGTAGTGCTGGAGGTAATTGACACCATGAATCCTGCAGGGCTGTCCATAAATCGGTAGGAATAAGAGGGGGTGGAGATCTCTTCTGAACAGCACGTTGCAAGGCATCCCAGATATGTTCAATAATGTTCATGTCTGGGGATTTAGATGGCCAGCGGAAGTGTCTAAAGTCAGAAGAGTGTTCCTGGAGCCACTTTGTAGCAATTCTGGACGTGTGGGGTGTCACATTGTCCTGCTGAAATTGTCCAAGTCCATCGGAATGCACAATGGACATGAATGGGTGCAGGTGATCAGACAGGATGCTTACGTATCTGTCAGGGGTCCCATATCACGCCAACTGCACACACCCCATACCATCACAGAGCCTCTACCAGCTTGAACAGTCCCCTGTTGACATGTAGGGTCCATGGATTCATGAGGTTGTCTCCATACCCGTACACGTCCATCAGCTCGAAGCAATTGGAACCGAGACTCGTCAGACCAGGCAACGTGTTTCCAGTCCTCAACAGTCCAATGTCGGTGTTGTCTGGCCCAGGCGAGGAGTAAAGCTTTGTGTCGTGCAGTCATCAAGGGTACACGAGTGGGCCTTCGGCTCCGAAAGCCCATATCGATGATGTTTCATTGAATGGTTCGCACGCTGACACTTGTTGATGGCCCAGTATTGAAATCTGCAGCAATTTGCGGAAGGGTTGCACGTCTGTAACGTTTAATGATTCTCGTCAGTCATCGTTGGTCCTGTTCTTGCGTGATCTTTTTCCGGCCGCAGCGATGTCGTAGATTTAATTTTTTACCGGATTCTCGATATTCACGGTACACTCATGAAATGGTTGTATGTGAAAATCCAAATTTCATCACTACCTCAGAGATGCTATGTCCCATCTCTCGTGCGCCGACTATAACACCACGTTCAAACTCACTTAAATCTCGATAACCTGCCATTGTAGCAGCAGTAACCGATCTAACAACTATGCCAGACACTTGTTGTGTTACATAGGCGTTGCCGACCGCAGCGCCGTACTCTGATTGGTTCCATATCTCTTTATTTGCATACGCATGCCTGTACCAGTTTTTTTGGCTCTTCAGTTTAATTGGTTTAAAAGTTATCTCACTCATAGAAAGCAAGGAAATAAAATTGATAATCATACCGGTTCATTTAAGGAAATTATTCGTGGGGCCCCTCAAGGATCTGTACTCAGTCCCATTTTATTTCTAATCTATGTAAATAGTATTCAATATTTACAATTAATATTAATATTTGCAATAAGAACATCATTAGTTACGTCAATGACACAGCAATAGTTATCTCAGATCAATACCAATCAACTCTCAAAAATAAAGCTGAATATGATATCTTGGTGATTTCAAATTGGTTGAAATGTAATTAGCTAACCATAAATCTTAAAAAAAAACAATTTATTTATTTCCAGTTGTACACTAATGATAATGTAGAGCTTATCAAAATCCAATATCATATAAAATATTGCCTTAGAGAATGTTGTAGTTGATATGAGAAACCAACGAATTTAACTGTTTGGGTATTACTATTAATAAAAACCTTAAATGTGTGGAAATCCCAAGCAATGGCAATAAGGGGTCATTCAAGTATTACGTCAGCATCAAGGGGGGAGGGGTTTGGATTTGCTGACTTTTGATGACAAGGGGGGAGGGGGTTTGAAGGTTGCTTATGTTATCAACCATCCCTTTTTGAAGATGTGAAATATTCTAAGTTGCTGACAAGGGAGAGGGGGGTCAATGTTCTGCTGACTTTGGCTGACAAGGGGGAGAGGGGGTCAAAAATGGCAAAAAATCTGCTTACGTAATACTTGAATGATCCCTAAGTAATAAACTAAATTCATCAATATTAGAATCTACTCACTGAAAAATATCATTTCCCTGATCTTTCTTAGAACAATATATTTTGCCGAAGTTCTGTCAATTATACAATGTGCTATTACAGTTTGGGGTGGGGACTATAACTCTAATATCGACATGGTCAAAAATGCTTTGCAAAAAGTAATTCATAATATATATCTCCAAAAATCTCCATGAGTCAGGATTGCAATAATGATTATAGATGCAATATTCAAAAACTTAAGTATCTGAAGCAGTGAGCATTGAAAGCATTTATCTTTTAAATACAGTAAAATCTCTCATAACTGGCACCTCCGAACAACAGCCACACATTTTCTTGGAACAGAACCCATCCCATTAAAGAAGTTGACCTTAACATTAAGGTTAATCTCTGAACAATGATTTCTGAATAATGGTCATTTTTGGAGATAAAAATGAAAGAAAAATTATGCATTATCACATAAAAATAATCCTACAGATCTGCTTTAAAGTTTTTCTTTTCTTGAGTCCTTCAAACATAAATATAACTATGGTTTGCTTTCCTACATCAATGGTTTTCAAAATGGATGGTCTATGTCATAGACCAGAGTCTTTGTTTTCTATGCTGTTTTTTACCAAGGGTGCCTGGGTAAGCGCTAATTGAAAATACTGCCCTGGATAAAAAAAAAAAATAGTTGATCACATTGGAGAATGAATCTGATGGGAAAAAAGCATGTCTCTGGATACGAGGGTTATGGTGGAGTTGTATGAATTTTTTTCATGAGCTTTTTGAATGAAATTAACAATAAAAAAATCACAAATAATGTTCTTCATGAAAAAATTCACATATTTTTTTTCAATGCAAAATAAATGTGTGGCAAAACAGCTTCTTCTAATTAATTATAACATGAGTTTTTATAATTCTACAAGCAATTAAAAAAATTTATAGTTTCAGATAGGGCTGCAACTAGGGGGAGCAGGCCGGTCTGGTGCCCCGGGCGCTGAACCAGGAGGGGCGTCGAATGCATCCTTTAACTGCTTCCTCTACATGCAAGGAATGCCAAAATTCCAGCTTGCCCCGGGTGACAAAGTATGTAGTTGCAGCCCTGGTTTCAGAAATACAGATCCTTCTAATAATGGTAACCTCCCAATAACAGCCTTATTCGCTCAGTTCTGTTAAAGACAGTTTCACTTTACACTTTAAAGTAATCTAAATAAAATAACTGATAGTTGAGGTCAATTAATTTGTGTACGGTACCTAACTATTGAGATTCTCAAACCAATAGGCCTATAAACTTACCAACAAAGCGATAAGTTGCCAAAACATTGTAGTTTTTCATCTTTAATGTCTAGATGAATATTAGATTTAAAAATATGGAGCTTTTTGCAAATGGCTTTTTAAAGCCGGTTCTATATTTCACTAATTTTAAGTTTTGGCACACAGGGGCAGTAGTTGATCTTTTAGTCACAATGACAATTATATAAAAAGTTAGTTTTTTTTTGTTTTTATGTATATGATCTCTAAAAGAATTTATGGGATTTTAAGAAACTGCATATCACTTGAAAACTTTTTGAGATTCGAAGCAAACTTCTGAAGTCCACAGTTGCAGAGATAATCCTATGGACAAAGAATTTGAATCACCCTGTAGAGATCTGTTTCACTTTAGTGAGCAACAATAATTTTACGTCAGAGATGAAAAATCTATATTTTTTTAAAAGTGTATGAAATATTGTTAGCTCTTCATATTCCAATATTAAGTAGATCAAACAATACTATTATTTGTTATACATGATGAAAATTTGCTCTTTATTTTTTTGCTATTTATTTACACAGATGTGGAGGGGGGGAGGTTGACTAAGTAGGAAAATTTTCTATATGACTTCCTTCCCTTTTTTATGCAATCAGTTTAATAATATGATAATATCTTATAAAGTATCGTTAATCAGTCCAGATCATCATAGAAAGGGGAAAAATCTGGCTGTAAGTAGGGTGTTCTGGCATCTTGGAACACAAATGTTTATTAGTTTTAACAGTATGGTGGACATGCATTGTCATGCATCAAACACTTCACCAATAGTCCATTCAAGTATTACGTCAGCATCAAGGGAGGGGGGGGTTGAATTTGCGAATTTGATGATAAAGGGGGGGAGGGTAGAATGATGATAACATCATTGACCACCCTCAATGAAATTATGAAATATTCTTTAAAAAAAAATCTTTACTTTCCAACTTTATTAGGAATGCCAAAGAGTCAATGAGAAAACCTTCCCTAATTTGTGGGTAGTTAAACTAACACCCCAAATCCCTAAAGCAGAATATTTTGTATTGTTCTACAACAAGCCCTTGGCTGACTGGAAATGTTCTGTGGTAAAAATTCCCACAATAGCATTTTCTGCACTTTTTCTTAAAGTTCTTCCAGGTTCTGTAGTAGGAGTAATTTTTCTTTGATGTACGTCGTAGATTTCGGCATATTCTGCTTTGGGGACTAACATTCCTATAGATACGTCCTCTATAGACCGCCCTAAAATCCAGTCTTACTTATGGAGGGAAGAGCTGGGTATTTGCTAAACTGCATTGTGTCCACTTCTTGCATTGTCCTGAGTGATTTGCTGGACCCTCATATGTAAGCCGATGTATGTTCTTTGAACAAGGAATGGTAGTTCACTGAGGTGTTTTAGTGACTGAGGAGGAATGTCTATTTTCGCCCTTCCACCTATGCTAAGAATAGAATTTTTTCGTGAATGGGGTGATTACCACCCAATGAATTTATGATTATATTTATGATTACCAACCCATCAACAGGCTGTGATGATTACTAGACTAAAAAGGAAACTGGTACTCTGAAAATAATTTTATTTTGGAAGGCTTTGCTTGCAACTAATATGTGCAATTGTGGGACATGGAAAAGAACAAAAGTCTGGTGTAGTTATTTACTTTTCTCCTGAAAAACTTGATCATGTGTGGCGTGGGCCAAACTTGCGCTAAAAAAATTGCAATCATTGATCAGTCAAGACCAAACACATCCTCAATAATTCCATGAAATCACATTGATGGCTAAATATGAGGCAATGACTTAAATGGTTGTTTTTAATCAACCTCTTGCCATTACCTTGTTAACATTTTTGGAATTTAGAGAAACCATGATGAAGGCGAGACCTAATGGTCAGTACTTCATACCAACTAGCAACGACAATCTGTACTATTCCATTAATTAATGCTTAGAACATTAATTAATGAACTTAAAACCCAAGCTAAAATTATAGTGTGTTCTGTCAATAATGATATGAAAAACAATCCCAGTGAATACATAACAAAATTCACTATAGCAGGTCAGACTCACACAGGATCAACCTTTGGAGAGAGCACAAAAAGCTTGGGAGGGGGTACAATGAATTTCTTAAATAGAAATTTTATGTTATCAGCCTTGTTATAGCATTGAAATTAACAGAAATTGATTATAATAATACCTAAAGGTCTTTTTTTCGATATTTTAGTTTTTTAAAAATATTTTTTTGCATCAAAATATATTTTTGCTCTTCTTGGGGGAGCCACAAGCCCCCTATGCCCCCCCCCCCCCCGCATATGCTTTTGTTCCCAATATGTGGTTGGAGGTGTTGGCACAATGCTTGAATGGTCCCTAAGCTAAAATTAATGCAAGAAAAGTGCTGCTATTAAGGTCTTTGATAGCATGACTATAGTAGTATCAACTCTAAGCTTGCAGTGTGACAAACCTAAAGAGGTAGTATGGCGAAAGTACAAATAATCTTCGAGTTTCTTCATATTTTAGAGTTCAGAAATTGTCATTGTAATGCATATCAATTTCTCTAACTCAGCGGCTCTGTGTGAACTCACAGGGGCTCCGCTGCTGCTCGAGGAAAATAAATAAAAAAACCCAGTAAATTTGAAAAAAATAATTATTAATATTTTTGAATAATAAAAATAAGTCAGAAACTTTGATGAATAAATAAAAAATAGGTGTCTGGGGCTCCGCCATAGAAATTACATACCGGAAAGGGCTCTGTGGGTCAAAAAAAGGTTGAGAACCTCTGCTCGAACTCATTAGTCGCAACTCCTCTCAATACTTTTCAGAAAAGAAAAAAAAAACTTTCTTGGCTTCCATAGGAGCCTATGCTATACCAATAGTTTTTACTATTCCTCCCCTGTCTATTCCAGAAGCCTCCAGGGAGTGATATTGCTCTGTTTGTGAAACGGATGTAAATGACAGTTCTGCATATCCACAACATGCTCTGATTTAATCATTATTATGTCTCTTGAATTTTATTTTTCCTACTGCAAAGTTATGGTACCAGCAGTGATCTACACACATTGATATATATCCTGTCTGTGTTTTTACAGGACTTTCATTGTCATTTAACAAAAAAAGAAGTCGTTGGGTATTTGGGTGGCAACTGGGACATTGCATCACACAGTAAGTTCAATTATTTTTGTTTTTTGAATAATTCTGTATTATTCTTGACTATGCATCGGAAAGGAGGAATTCAATTTTCATATTTAGAAAAATTCATAATTGTTATTTTTTATTTTCTTGAAGTATGTAATTTGATCAATATGATTATATTATATTTTTCTCCCTTTTTCCAGATCTTGCCATTCTTCAAGCATTCCCTTGCAGAGCTGGTTTAATGGACAAGGAGAACTCTGCTATAGTCGAAATTGAAGTTAGTATATTTATTGCAAACATTTTGAATCCTTGTGGTGCTGTGTAAAAGTGTTAAGTCATGTTGTGCAAAATTATTGAAAATATTATTATAATTTTGAAACTATTATTCAGATGTCAAAAAATACATTTTGTTTTCATCTAAAGATCCGTAGGTCTTTGGAGCGTAGGCATCTGTCTTTGGTTGGGTGGTATCATAGTCATCCATGTTTTGCTGCTCAGCCAACGATAAAAGACATTGACAGCCAGATGGAATATCAAATAACCATGAAAGGAGACAGCGACTCTTCGTATACTCCCTGCATGGGACTCATATGTGGTGAGCATTCGAATGGTTGAATGATTTATAACATAACTAGTATTGATAACAGCAAATTCTATAATTTCATCCCACTCCATGATTAGTTTGTGCAACTATCTATAGATCTATAGCAGCTATCACATCAGTTTCTATTATGGAAGGTGGGTTTAGTAAGTTATCAATTATTGTGATATTGAGTGATTCTTATTTTCAGCGCCTTATGATCCCCTGAGGCCAACACTTGAAGCAGATTATTTGGCGTATTGGGTGATTCCACCTCCCGAAGTGAGTAAATTTGTCCACTTTGATCCCACAGTATTAGAATGTATTGATTACTACTATCACTTAACCATACATGCACCTCATAAACATTCCTCTGGGGAATTTCTAATGAATTGATTACATGTATTAGCATGTTGTGTTTGTTTATGTGTGGCCCAAATGTATTTATGTTGTTGGAGTTATGACTGTTTCATGTTATGCTGGCAGTGCCACCTGTCTTCCATATATTAAAGTAAAGTAGCAAATGTCTGAATTTTCATATTATGTAAGTATCTTGTTGAAGGTTTGCCTGATTCTTGCAGAGAGACTTTTTCAAATAGGAAATCTGGCTCATATTTGCTTCTGAAAAGAATATATTGGATGTAAAACTTGATGAGATGTGGCTAAACCAAATACTTTGAACAAGATTCATGATTTGTGAAATGAATTTTCACAAAACTTCTTTTACCTTATTCAAGCCAGTGCCATCTTAATGCATGGGCCCACCTTTGCACGGCTTGGGGGGGGGGAACCTAGGGCCTCATAAAAATGAGGTCTGGGTAAAATTTTTGAGAGTGAGCATGTAAATTGGTAGGCAAACATTTCTGGGGGGGGGGGGCGGCTCAGAAAAATCACTTCACCCAGTAGCCTATGATGCTCTTAAGATGGCCTTGATTCAAGCTATTCTGTTTTCATCTTGATCATGCATTTCACAATCTTATTCATATTGAATCTCAACAAAAACCAACCCAAACTTCAAAATCATATAAGTCATCATCAGTGTTCCGTCTAATTTTTATTTTACATGTGTGAAATTGAGAATATTCAATATCCACCTATGGTGCATTTCACGATTTTGCATGTGCAGGAGCAAAAAAATTGTGTGTGGCCACATGTGCACAGTTTAGAGAACAGTCATCATCTCTTTTGACATCAAAACAGATTATGCAAATTTCACATTTAATGTGTAAGATTGCTTCCATGTCTTTTTTCAGCATAGGCCTCATGAATATGGCAAGCCGATGCAAATGATCTACAGTGTTGCTCATGATTCATTCCTCACTCAAGATCTGCTGATGGAAATGGTAATATCAACATTATTGTTATGATTTATTAATATAAATGTAATGAATGATTTTGGCATGAAAATATGGGTGGTTCCTCTCTTTGAACGATTAATTTCAGCAAAATATTTGCGTAAAGTGAGTTCAGTTCAACATGGGTGGAATGAAAGAGCCACAAAATGAATTTTTGTGAATGAACCTAGTTATAAGTAAAACCTCATCTAATAAATAAGCCTCACAAATCCATGCTATATAAAAGAATGAATAATTTTTACTTTGGACTGTTTTAATTAACAAACTCATTCTCTGGTGAGCGTAGATTTTTCTCTCCTGAAGAGCTTAGGATGATGGAATAATTTTTTACTTTGTAAAATAGTCTAGATATAGCTGATTTGCAGCATTTTTCCTCCTTGTAAAAATTGATGTTGCAAGGAAGAATTTCAGATATCCCTCACAAATGTGACAACTCTTAGTCTGATTCTGATCTTTTTTTTTATTTAAATTCTAATAGCATTGTCAATATGTGTTCCCAAAAGATGTTAATTACTGAGCTCTGGTGACTAGGATCTGAGCATTTTGTGTACATTTGTCTCATCCACATCCTTAAATTATCAGATTTTTCCATTTCAACTCTACCAGTGTTTCTTAACCTATGATCTGCGACAATGGCATAGGTTGTCTGCAGGCAAACTTAATAAACTTATTCACCCATTGTAGTTGATATTAGTAATATCCACATTGTTTCAGATAAAATTATGCCTTCATATCTAGGTTCACGATACATCAGGAGTTCTCAAACTTTTTCCTCTTGCGGTGCCCTTTTCCCCTGATCAACACTTACCTGCAGTTCCACACAGTAGTTTAACAAAGAATCTCTTTGAAAAATCTTTTGTCTGGGCTGATAATTAAATTATTAACCCCTGAGAAAGTTCGGCAGCACACAGTTTGAGAACCCCTGCCATACATTATTAAGAACAAAGCAGGAAATTGCTATCCTAAATATGAGATGCAACTAAATTTTGCCAAAAATCACAATTTATTATTTTAAATGCAATTTCCTAATTACTACTAAAATTTCTGAAGGGCGTGGAAATAAAGGGCTGCTACAAATTGCAGTAAACAAAAATGTATTTCAGGAAAAAAAATATTTGGATGACCATATTTCATTGAGAAAATATGGTAAGCTGGGATCTTAAATAATAATCCTTAAAATACATGTCATCACCAATTGTCTTCAAAAACATTGTCAGAAGTAGGCACAATAACCAAGTAATTAAAATTTAAAAAAATTGTGGACAAAACGTTAAACTGACAAATATTTGAAATGAATATTTATAACTTATGCCATAATTATCATAATATAATTTATATTATGAAAATGCTGTGTATTTTGATGACTAGTAAATATTACAAATTCAAATAAGTGTCGTTGGAAAAACAGGACAAATGTATACAAAAAATCGAAACAATGAAAATTACAGGAATGTCCCGTTATATGGGACACGAGTGGTCCATCAAATTGTTTCAGACGTTTTACTGGTCCTTGTTTTCAGAAAGGTTGAGAAACACTGAACTATACAGTATTTTTAATTTCCAAGTGCATTTTTAGAATTAAAATCAAACGCTCAGCCAAACCTTTTAGATTCCAATTTCTTATATCAACTTTTCAAAATTGTGTTATAGTGAAAAACGAGTAATGTGAGATCGCATAAAGCAAGGGCTATATTAGCTATATAGCAAGGCATCGCATATTATCTATTCTGAATCACCTTTGCATTGAAGTGTCAAATTAACTCCAGCATTCATGAGATAACTGTAGTGACCTTGAAATGAATATTTAAATGCTAAAAATGATGTATGATTCATTTGTAAACTTTATTTCAGAAAATATGAAACATAATTTTTTCTGAGCTTGACATTAATTTTCTCTCTGCAGAGACTTCTATCAGAATATTACAGGACCACAGGTGAATCAATCAAGTTTGACAATGAATATTCTGCTCTGCATGGCATAAGTTATTGGGAGAAGCTGCAGGCATCTCTTCGGACAAAACTTCCCAGGGATTTGATGGTCACCGGTGCACAATCGACTGCCCAAGCTCAAGCCGTGACTCACTTCTGGGACTTTCTCAAGGGACTTATTTTGATTTCTTGACAACCAATGTATTTTTAGAAAATTTTTAGGTTTTAATTTTGTTTGCGTTTTTTTTACACGTGTTGGTTGGCATCGAAAATGCAATATTTGAAAAATAACCTTCACGAACTATTTTGTTGAAAAATCACATTGGTTTAACGAGGCCAGTTTTGTTTTTGAAGCTTTTTTTTTCTCTTCTCGAATCATTTAGGTCCCTGCAAAAAGTCGGCTAAAGTGAAATCCTCATCTGAATTTAGGAAATTGGTGAAAAGAGATGATTGGTGTTGAGTTTTCTGTCGTCGCCAACTGCAACCATTCTTGAGCATTCACTATATCTTTGGTATTGTTTACTTGTATTGCCCTGTCATATTCTCTTTGCTTGAAAAAAAATTGATGGAAAAAGATGACTGAAGTGAATGAAAAAAAAGTTTCCCCTTTTTTCTATTCAAACTGTTATCTTGAGCGCCACAAAGAAGAGAGCTAGTACACATTTTTTAAAATCTATGTTAGAATGAGATATCCCATCGTATGTTAGGGAAGAGATTATTATCTCATCAAAATTGTGATAGTTTTTTTCCTGAAATATCCTGTGACATTTCATGTACTTACGAAAAAATATGTGAAAGAACAACTCAGTGAGCAAACAGTATTCATATATATGCTTTACAAGAGGTGTCGTAGGCTATAAATATGGTTTGAGTTTCTTCAAAACCCAACATATTTAATGCATTTAAACTACTACTTATCATATTGAAAGACATTATATTTGATTTTTGGTGGGTATTTGTAAGTGCTGTGGGTTTTCTCATGCTTTTGTCTTGCAATATCATTTTCCAATCATTTTGGAAACATAAGTACAATCAGTTAGGGGTTTTTTGCAGTACACTGCAATATAAGTACCAGTGCCTTTTTTCAGTTACTTAAAAAGTGTTGAAGTTGTAAATTGTAAATGTGATAGCATCATGGTTGGTACAGTGAAACCCCTTGTAATGGTCACCACCCCCCCCACAGATGCAGTCAGCCCTCTTTTACTGAAATTTTTTTTTTACCCCTCTGGTGTCTGCAAAAGGGGGGAGGTTATATTGTACCAGCACTTTTTTTTCTCTGAAAAATGAGTATAGTTTTTGATAAATTTAATGAGGTGGGGGGAGGATCGTATGGGCATGATTTTGTATAAATATTTTGTTGGGGATAGAATTAAATAACTTGATACATGTTCTATTCTTTTTTAATGCTCAAGAATGTTAACCAAAGTTGTGTTATCTCGCCATCTGCAGATAGTTTGTTCTGTAATCACATTCGTTTACCTGTAACATGACTTCTCATAGGTTTCTGTGGATAACCGTTCAATTTGTTATAGGTAAAAGAAGAAAATTTAAAGATAAGTTTTGTAAAACACAAAAGAGCACAATTAAAAGACAAGAAACTAACTGGAGAGGTGGCGATATATGACTTTGCAATCAGGTGAACACCTACTGGTTTGTAGGTATCCCCCTATGTGATGTGGTCAGCTAATTTCTGTGACGCGTACTTATGCATATGGAAAAGGTAATTTCCTAGAATGTCCAGACCACTCATTTATGCCAAGAATCTTGCACAGAAAAAACGTATGCTCTAAAAATATCAGTGACATCATGGTAATAAGGTTCTGGGGCTGAAGAGATTTCACAAAATCAGATTTCCAGATGCAAGGGCGTCGGAACTGTTTCAGACCTGTGGTTGCTCAGCTTGAGGTTTACCAAGGAAATTTCGATTTCTGAATCCATTCTGGCATGGCTCAGTCTTACTACTAACCACTTGGCTTTGACACTACTGTCTGAATCCCTGATTCCCAACATGGGGCCAACACACCACAGGGGAGCAATATGATTTTTAGGGGGAGGGGCAATCAGGATGTAGAAAAATTCATATTTAATGAAAAATTAATTTCAGAATTAATGAAAATTCATATTTAATGATCTCAGAATGAATAAAATTCCCCAATAATACATACAGTAAAACTTCTCATTTGCAGACAGGCTCGACAAAAAAATTCATTCGTAAAAGAGGATGACAGTTAATCAGGGGTTTGTGGTTTTGCTTTTTGCAATGTATGCTTTTATACAGGGTTGGGAGAGAACTATTATTAGGCCCTCTTTTATAAACTATTAAAAGAGGAGTTACCATTAAGAAGGGGTTTTACTGTATAGGGCTCCCTATTTGATTAAATTACTTGGAGCATTTGGGACCCATTAGGTTCACCTGCTAAGACACCACTGTGTGAATAGATACCACAGTATAACTTATTAGCCATTAGCTTTCATGTAAAATTTTGTTTGGCCCAAACTGTCTCAAAGGTTGAAAAACCCTGCTATAGACCAGGTTGACAGATTTTTCGCTCCCTCCACGTGTGTATAAATTTTTTTCAAATAATAAAAACTGCAATAAAAAAATCCAACTCAACAAAAATTCCCTTTAGCGGGCACCTCCTGATAACATACATGTTATTTTGTTTTTTTAACCACTTCACGTACAAGCCTTTGGCCACCAATTTGAATTATCTATTTGTGACGAATTTTTGATAAATCTGATAACCTTGTAATATTCTAACTGCAAGTTAAAAAAAGGAAGGGGAAAAGGAAAAAATATATATAAAAGGAAAAGATAAGAGCGTTTTTTTTTGTCTCTTTTCACCCTCACCCTATGTGGTCTTTTTTGCCCTTACATGCATATAGTAGAAAGACACATTGTATGTGTGAAAAAAAATCAACAGGAGTATAGAAAGATATATTATGCCCATGATTGTAAAGGGGTCAATTTAACTGACATCCTTCATACAAAATTGGATGTGTGGGACAAAACCCATGGATATCTGTTATCGAGAGGTTCAACTGTAATGTTCCAGAAAGGGGAGAGGAGCATAAGTAGGATTTACTGTCTGGGGGGAGGGGAAGCACACAGGCTAACTTGATGTTTGGGGGGGGGGGGGGCACAGAGAAAATCTCCAAAGAAATTTTGAGTTTTTAACCTTGAAAAAACATTTCAAATTCAAAAAAACTAATTAAAACACTTAAAAGATTTTTTCAATATTTTAATTTTTATTAACTTTTTCAACAACTTTTTGATTGGCTTTGCTCCCTGCATTTGTATGTCCCTTAAGGGGGGTAGCATCAGGATTTTACAAGATGGTTAGGGGAGGCATGGCGGGAAAATGTTGGGAACCACTGGTTAAATGCTTGGTCTAAAACTATAGACAGTGTCTATAAATACTACTAAACTATAACTACAGTGTCCACTGAAGTCAGGGGAAACAGAAATTTCTTTGCTCCATAGCTATTTAGCTCTGAATGCTCTAACCAGTTTTTGAATGAATCTCATAAAAAACCCAAGTACTATGTATGTTTCTTGTTTTGTTGTAAGTACATAAGTGATTTTGAATGGGACTTTTTATGCTTTTACTTCTGTGCATAAGTATAAACTCATATTGTACCCCGTTCACCTCCTCCAACATTTGCCACTGTTTTGATAATGCTGAAATATTTCGGCCTGCAAATGCTTCTCTAAATATTTCTGATAACTTCACGCCTATGAAGGTGGTGGAGAAAAAAGTTTAAGGACAATCGAAACATTACCATATCTCGAAAATCTGTGGATATGAATGTATGAAAATTTCAGAGTGATAATAGCGAGGGGAACATTTTCCAGTGAAAATAATTTTGATCAGTGCTGCACTGCTCCAGGAGAAAAAAATTATCTAAATTATAGTAAAGGCCAAAACTGGGACAAAAGTATAAGGACAATTAGAAATTATGTGCAAAAATTTAGTTTTTATCAAGAAAGACACCTTTTTTATTTTATAATCTTATCTTTTATCATTTGTGATGTCATTGATTAAGATAAGCCGTAAATAATCATTTGTGTAACTGTCTTTCATTTAAACCAACACTTTTAGCCATTGAAACATGTGAAGGAGCATTGTTCTGTTGGAACAACTACTGTCTAAAAGTTATTAGAGGTGCTTCAGAAAATGGATATTCTGTTGAAACTGTCTTGATATGCCTGTATTTCCAAAATATAACTCTGTCATTGCATATTGAAGTAATATTTGAAAATATTGAGTTCATATCTAAACTGCTTGTCATCAAAGAAAACATTCTTATCACAGTTTCTCTGAGAGCAAGTATTTTGATTTTTCAATGTCCAGACAACTTTGTTGTCTTTGGCCATCTTCACACTTTTAGGAAAAAATTCAATTCCAGAGTGCATGACTGATCAAAACAACCTCACTGTTATGCCAACATGACAAAAATGCTAATTTCCTTTGCTGATGTCAAAAAACATGTATGCCAGCGTTCGAAATCTTTGGTGGTCCGCTGGACCAGTGATTAAACAACTGGACCACTGAGAAAAAAATTGTGGTGGTCTGCGGGACCAGTGGCAGAAAACTTTGCCAGTCAGTTTGACGCCTGAAAATGTCTTATTTTTTGCTGAATATGCTAAAAAATAAAACACTTGTGTGAAGATATTTTGTTTTAATTATTTCGTAATCAATATTGCTGTTCAAATCTTAGCAAAAAGGAAAAAACAAAAAGAAAAACGATTCAGCATATTATACTTTGTTAGTAGCAAATATCTTTTGCGAAATTTTTTCTGAAAATGTAATTTAAAAAGGAATGACTCTTCAAACTTCCACACTTGTTATGGATAAAGCCACAGAATCAACAGTGGTGGCTCCATAAGGTTTTATTACAGTTCTAATAGTTTTTTATGGCTTTTTTGTACCACTTGGTGAAATATCACTTTTCTAAATGACAATATATTTAGGAAAATGAATTATTATTATTCAGAAGAGATTTTTCATTTATAGTGAACCACTCATGAACCACACATGCGGAACAGTCGGTTCTCGTATTCACTGGTCAGTGGGTCAAGTGACTTTTATTTTTCAATACTAATACTGTATGTCTTCATAGTTTTTTCCAGGTTTTAAACCTTTACTATGATTTCAATTTTTTTTTCTGAATAAGTGCAGCTCTCATTGAAATTATTTTCACTGGAAAATGTTTACTTGTAATTATCGCTCTAAAAGTTTCATATATTTGCATCCACAAGTTTTGGAGATATGGTGATTTTTCAAATGTCCTTAAACTTTTTTTTCAGTACCAATTCAATGAAAGCTACTTAATTTAAATAACTGGTCTTGTGAATTGTGTCATAAATCGAGAATCAGCATTTTGCACGTGTTTGTAAAAAAGTTTATTGTCAATGTTCATATGGAGACCATTAACTCGCAAAAAAAATGATGTTTTACACTTTTATATATATGTGGAGTCTGGTGTTTTCATGCAGCAATGTGTACTTATCGTAACATTATTTTGAATGGTATTTCTGATGAGGAAGCTCAATCCGGTTCCTTGTTAAAGATGTGTGTGTATCATTTGGAAAAAATTCAACTTTCTTCATCATTTTATGAACTTTAAGTATTTTTTGTGCTTATTTTGTAATGCTTTGCTGCTGTACGATATAGCCTAAGAAGCTGCTTCAATGCTATATCTATCGCTATTGAGCAAAAAGTCATTTTTACTTAGTGGAAGGAAATTGTATATTTTTAAATAGAACTTTACAAGAACAAATTTTTAGATATTTTTATGTTCATCAATTGATTTATCTCTGATTAGTTATATCAGTATAAATGAATAAATTTCATGTGTCAGCACTTAAGATGGTAATATATCGATTCTCTAAAACAGGATCCCTTCATACAATTTCTTTAATTACAAATTCAGTGATTGAATATTGTTATTCTCTCGAATTGACCCTGCTTTCTAGCACAACAGTGTTTTCAATGTTTGTGCTAACTAGAAATACAATGGAACTGTGATAACTCTGTCACCCTCATAAATCTTCATTTTTTATATTTCCTTGGTTGGCCCAGTACTAAATTCAATGAGCGGAAGAACCTAGACATAACCATGCTAGTTTAATCCTGCTTACTTCGTCTATGATTTGCACTACGTTAATACTACTAGTTTTCAGAAATTGCCCATATGTTGGTCAGTTCAAAACATTTTGTGATATTATTCTTATTTATTTCAATAGTTCCTTTGTATCATTTTATTTTGTTGTTTGTTTGTTGAAGATTGTACTTAACACCTTGGGTTACTTTTTGCTGTTTAGAACCTACTACTACCTAAGCGCATGCACCCCTCATAAACATTCTCTCTGGAGAGTTTCTAACAAATTGGTTACATGCAGGAATGTGTTGTGTGTATGTTACTGCCAAATTCCAAAAATCAATTTCGTTGTAATGTCACCTGGCCAATGTTCGAATTTCAAGCTTTGACCAGCCAATTTGAGAAGTGGCTAGAGATCCCTTGCCAAAGTCCAACATGATTCGGGGTCATCGCCAAGTTAGTTAGCATATTTTTTCGTGATGATTGTGTCACAGTCATGATGGGGGTAATAATTTTTTTATGGTATTGTTCTTAATATGAAAAGTTTTATAGAAAACTGCAGATCAAAATATTTTGTTCGTTTGTAGTTGATAGAAAATAATTGTTCAACATATTGTTCAGGTTAAGTCGACATGTTTTTCTATCCCTTTAAAGATGTCAGGCTATCAAAGTTCCATTGTATTTTATCGCAGATGATGGTGCTTTCTGTCTTGATCATAGTCTATCCTTTGTCTGCCATAGTTAGTTGAATCCTTATTTCTGTCCGGTCAATCTTGTGAGATTCAAACACAAATCTTATTCATTTTGGCCCAATGTCTTTTTGTGTGTAAATGTGCTTGTGATATTCTGTATGATTTTGCTTTGTAAGTTATTTAAAAGAACGGATCAAATTTCCTTGTGATTGTTTGTAAATATTTAGTTTTTTAAGTACGTATCCTTATTGGAATGGTGACGCAAATATAAATTTATGATCTGACCTGATCAATAAATACGGTCTTTTTATACCGGAATTTTGTCTCTTGAATGATAGTCACATGCCATCATTAATGTTTTTTTAGAACTTGTGTGTTTTATGGAAAACTCAGCTGAATGTTCTAAAGGTATTGAGCAGATTAGCAGTTTTTTTTGTAAAGTACCTGGAAGCTTCAGACTAATCAAATTATTGATAATTGTCTTTATCTACAAGATAAATTCTCTCTGCAATTTTACCTTGCATAATCGCAATCTAGCTCTTTTTGAAGGGATTCCTGTTGATAGGATTAATGAGCTTAGTGATGTTGAATAATCAGGATTATATTTAGCAATTGCGTTCACAAGTAGAAGCAACTTGGGCTTTTAATCCGATTATATTAGATGAATGAAATGGCGGTGTAAAGAGCGCAGTCAAACTCGGTTATAGTGACGTCAAAGATTCCGCGAAATTTTGTTGTTATAATCGACGTTTTCAAGAACTTTTGTAACGGAAAATATAAGTAGGCCTAGATGCAATCAAATGCTGTGCGCGAAGTTGTTATTTCGTTATGATCAAATTTTATCGTTAAAAATATGAGAAATTGGGATCATAGATACGGAGCATCGCTGATTCTCGCCAAAAATGTGGCTATTTGTCGGCAAAATTGTTAAGCTCTGCATATAAATCACCCTTGGCAAGAAATGCAGCGCTACAGCAAGTCTGCAGTGATTTGAAATGTATTTCATGGGGAAAAAATTAAACCTGATAAATATGAAAAAAAAAAAAAAAACCAGGAAAGGCTGAATATATATTTTTTTATAAGAAAAGAGTCGGGAAGGGGGGGGGGAAATTCGGGAATGTTCCATTTTAGGGGTATGTCAACAAGCAAGTCGGAGCGTTATAACAAATCTTTTTTTTTAACGTTCGGAACCGACAGACAAACATTGCTTCAATGCAATGAGCCAAAGCGGACGGTGTAAAAAAAGCAAAAGCGACGAAAATTATGGCCGTGTATCCAAGGCAGTTGCATTTTCATCGACGTTATAAGCAAAGTTCATTGAAATTATTCTCTATGGGAGTTAGCTTGGATCACCAATTATTGACGCTGTAGCCGCGGTGTTGTAACCGAATTTGACTGCGCGCGCCATTATTTATTCATAAGAACCTCTGAAAGGCCAAGATTTCATTTTCTGTTTCACGGGTACAATAAATTCATAATCATATGGCCAATAATCAATTTTATTCATCAGAAAAGTTGCTCCAATAGCTATATATACCGACATTGTAGTAGAAACGGCATTCGATTATTGTTAACCTAATTCCAAAAAAAAAAACAAATCCCGAAACATAAGTGAAGCTAATAATCTTGCTGTGAAAGTATTAGAAGTTTAAAAATGGCGTTATTTTCCACGACTCATGGACAGTGGCATATTTACAGGGGGGAGTGGGGTTAGCAGGCTATGGCTCAGGGCGGCCAAGAAAATTAGCACATAATGGGAGAATGGTGGAAAAATTTTATAACCACGTGTGTGTGGATCTCCGCCTCTGCCCAGAGAGCGAGAGACTAGGTCAGTGAGTACCCTAGAGTAGCGGTTCTCAATCGGTGCTTCGAGGAAAATAAAAATAAAAACCAGTAAAATTTAAAACGATTATAAATGTTTTTAAATGGTAAAAATAAATCACTTTGATGAATAATTAAAAAATTGACCTACGGGGCTACGCGAGTCAAAACAGGTTGAGAACCGCTGCCCTAGAGCATGCGCAAGCAAACATGTGAATGACAGAATGGATCACCTAGAGCGTGCAAGCGTGTGAATAACCAAAACAATGTGCAAGCATGTGAGTGATCAAAGCAGTGTGTAAGCATATGAATGGACAAGTCAGCATAGGAGTGACTTGCAGAGTGTGCGAGCATTTAGGTGACTTAGAGAGTGTGAGCATTGAATTGACCGAAAGAATACGCAAGAATGAGTCAAGGCCGTAACTATGATTTTTGCCCCCCCCCCCCTTACAACTTTAGTTTTATAATTTTATACAGGTGTTCTTTGTTCCCACCTAAAACTGCCGATCCCTAAATTTTGCTAGCCGTCTCTCCCCGGCCCCCCTCCAATTCCTGTTCTCCTCTAGTGTGACCCTGACGTGTGACAGAAAGAGTACAGAAGCATGTTAGTGACCAAAAGAAGGACTTCGAGACACAGGCATGTTTATAGGCGGGGAGGGGCGGCTGAGTGATTTATACGACATTGCGGCGAGTTAGAAGAATGAGTGGTCAAGGAAATTAAGCTAGAATGAGAGGAGGCCTGTAAAATTTGGGTAGCCCGTGCGCAGGCGGCACAACCGTAAACACGCCTCTGCTCATGGATTAGTAAAGTAGTTAGTGCTGCCATCTATATTTTAATGCTCCCGGTAGAAATACTGTATATGCGCATCCCGTAGTGGAATTATTGAAACGCCCTGCGCGCATAAATATTATTTTGTTGCCAAGAACCACAGCTTCTTAATGAAACTATTACTACTGATGAACCACACATGCACCTCGTACACATTCCTCTGCGGAACTTCTAAGGACTTGGTACATGTTGAAGTGTACGTGTAGTGAACCTAACGTGATGCTCGTTTTTGTGTAATGCTTTTGATGTGTGGTGCTGCCATCAATTTTTCTAACTATGAGAAATGAATAATATAATAAATAATGAAACGATCAAAAAACAGAGTGAAAATGAGCAGGCCTGAATGTAAGTAAAAACTTACAAATTAAATTCAAAGAATTCGGTTTTAAAAGAGTCAATTGCAACCGGTACAGTTGGAATCAGGCCCGTCATTTGGGGGAGGGGGGGGGGGACCTCCCCCCCGGCTTTTGAAAATAAACTAAAAATGGTATGTATATATATATATATATATACACACACAAATACAAATACTTTTCCTTGATGAGGGGTGGTGTTCCCGTCCTGTGGCGGGTTCTCTCTCGTGTCCGCGGTGAAGGTTCTTGGGGGTGGGGTCTCCCTTCGCGGGGCGTGTTCTGGCGCTGTGGACCGCACCGGCGGGGCCTTGTCGGGGCTGTCTTGGCTTTGTCGAGCTGTGTCCTGGGATTGGGTGTAGGGGTGTGGTTGTGCTGCTTGGGGGGTTGGCGGGATGTTGGTCCGAACCGGGTGTGCTTTCCCGGCCGGTTTGAGTTTTTTCCGGCACGCCCACGATCTCACGATCAATGAGCTTATATCGCAAAAGCGACAGAGCCTGGGCGTGTTCAGTTCTATACTATACTATATTTACAAATATATATATAGATACATTGAGTACATGTTCTTTGCCCCCCCCCCCGGAAAAAGTTGAAATGACGGCCCTGGTTGGGATCGTTAGATGCCCTTATTTTGTTTATGCAATCTTTAATGTCTTCGTACGTTTTTTTTGGAAATTTCTCTTTTTATCCTAATTTTTGATTTCCCAGAATTATTATTCTTTTTTCAAGGAAAAAAATGCCCTTCGAAACATACAGGGTAATATGGAATGCCAGGTTTTCTCTGCCTTCGGGTATGGACATGGTCTTCAAGTGGAACAGTGATAAACAACTTCAAAATGCCCCCATGATTAGGGTTACCAGACGTCCCATCTTTTTTAATGTCATTTCAAACATCCTCCTGCGTTTCAGAAAATTTGTTCCCTCTTTTCAGGTTTCCGGAACTGTTATACTTTTTTTTTACCAGTGGGGAAAATTTTGTTGTTTTTCCTTGTTTTCATTCTGAAACAAATCTCTTCATTCATGAAAATTAAATCTGGTGAAATTTTTGACAGTGAGTATGTAAATTAACTGACTCTGACATATGCTTTAACTGAAATAATCATGATGTAATCATTGAAACATAGGATCATAGGATGTTCATCTTTGTTGTCGGTGAATAGCATCTATCCTCAATGGTTAAAATGAGCACCACGACCCCTACAAGTTAGGGCTGGTAGGTCTCGAGCACGAGGGCCCCGGGACAAAAATCTCTCTCACACTCACTATCTATTATTATTTTTTTACACTATAAATTAAATATAGAGGAGGTCACACCAAAGATCTCGGTCTATGGGGGCCCAGAAGAGCACCGAGATGCTCGCGGGGAAAGGAAAAAATTTGCCTTCCATTTTTTTCCCACATTGCGTTTTATTTCATCTGCACAGACTTGTTTCTATGAGTACAGAATTTAGATCTCTGTACGCAATGACATTACCTTAGGGCCATTCAAGTATTACGTAAGCAGATTTCCAGCCATTTTTTACCTCCCCCTCCCCTTGTCAGCAAAACATTGACCCCCTCCCCCACTGTAAGCAAAATTTCGTCAGCAGCTTAAAATATTTCATATCTTCAAAAAGGAGTGGTTGATGACGTAAGCAACCTTCAAACCCCCCTCCCCCCCTTGTCATCAAAAGTCAGCAAACAAATACGACACCCCTCCCCCTCGATGCTGATGTAATACTTGAATGACCCCTTATGAAAAGAGTACAGCAGGTGGTTTATATCAACATATACATATGTAACGCTGCTTTCACACGATACGGATTCGTCGTGTCCGGAAAATTCACCGCCAGCAATTCACCGACAACAATTCACCGCCGAAAAATTCACCGCTAGGAAAATTCACCGACAACAGTTCGATGCGAGTTAGTTAGCGTGGGAGTGAGCGATTGAGTTACTGAGTCAGTGAGAGAAAAGTGAGTGAGCGATTGAGTTACTGAGTCAGTGAGAGAAAAGTGAGTGAGTGACCTAATGAGTATGTGAGTGAGTAACCTACTTAGTATGTGAGTAAGTGACCTAGTAATTGAATGAGTGAGTGAGTGAGTGACCTAGTAATTGAACGAGTGAGTGAGTGAGTGACCTAGTGAGAATATGAGAGTGAGTAACCTAGTGAGTATGTGTGTGTGTGAGTGAGTGACCTACTGAATATGAGAGTAAGTGACCTAGTAATTGAATGAGTGAGTGAGTGACCTGGCGAGTATGTGTGAGTGAGTAACCTAGTGAGAGTATGTGAGTGAGTAACCTAGTGAGAGTATGTGAGTGAGTAACCTAGTGAGAGTATGTGAGTGAGTAACCTAGTGAGAGTATGTGAGTGAGTAACCTAGTGAGAGTATGTGAGTGAGTAACCTAGTGAGAGTATGTGAGTGAGTAACCTAGTGAGAGTATGTGAGTGAGTGCGTGAACTAGTGAGTATGTGTGTGTGTGTGAGTGAGTGACCTAGTGAGTATGTGAGTGAGTGATCTAGTGAGTATGTGAGAGTGAGTGAGTGATTAAGTGATTGAGCGAGTGACCTAGTGAGTGAGGGAGTGATTAAGTGATTGAGCGAGTGACCTAGTGAGTGAG
Source organism: Pholcus phalangioides (assembly GCF_987345545.1). Lineage (NCBI taxonomy): Eukaryota > Metazoa > Arthropoda > Arachnida > Araneae > Pholcidae > Pholcus > Pholcus phalangioides. The sequence continues at coordinate 9,913,127 of NW_028301609.1, forward strand.
GGAGTGATTAAGTGATTGAGCGACTGACCTAGTGAGTGAGGGAGTGAGTGAATTAGTTAGTTTTAACCTAATGGTGTCACAAATGATTAAAAAAATCTGATTGTTCTATGTTATATTGTCTACATTACAACATCGACCTAATGGCATGTTTATAGCTTCAGCGGTTTTGGCTCGGCGATGACGAATCAGTCAGGACACGTTATTTTACATACAATATATAGATGTAGATAAGCACTAAGACACGGGATTTCTGAAAGTTCATCACCCATGGGGATCATGGGGTGGTATAAGGGGAATCATTGCTGAGTAAATGTGAGATTGCAGAATCCACACCAATGAAGTCGCTGGTAACAGCTAGTTCATCATGAAAAAATCATCCGTTGCTTACTGATGATCAACAATGTTTTTTATAATATCAAAGTGATAACAGGACATGATTTTAAGCATTTTAGGAAGCATTAATTCATCGCGTATCCGCTTACTTTATTATCTTTTAATTCTCTGTTATTATTCCTTTTAACGTTTCGTTGGAAGATTCTGAGGGAAACATAGAGTTAATGGAATCATTGAATATATTCTCTTGTGCAACAGCAATTTGTAATTTCTCTCTTACGTATCATCTCAATATTTCTTCTAATAAAGTCATTATTAAAACTTTCCGCCATATCTTTAGGATCACTGACTAGGTCACTCACTCACTTATTCACTGGGTCACTCATCCACTCAGTAGCTCACTCACTCACTTACTCACTGAGTCACTCATCCACTCAGTAGCTCACTCACTCACTGGGTCACTCATCTACTCAGTAGCTCACTCACTCACTTACTTACTAGATCACTCATCCACTCAGTAGCTCACTCACTCACTTACTAGATCACTCATCCACTCAGTAGCTCACTCATTCACGGATTCAGTAGCTCGGTCACTCACTCACTCAGTAGCTCGCTCGCTCACTCAATTACTCACTCACTCAATCGCTCCCTCTCTCGCTCACTATAACTCAGTAACTCAATCCCTCACTCCCTCGCTTTCTGACTCTCATCGAACTGTTGTCGGTGAATTTTCTTAGCTGTGAATTTTCCGGCGGTGAATTTTCCTAGCGGTGAATTGCATGGCGGTGAATTGTTGTCGGTGAATTTTCCGTAAACCCGGATTCGCCCGTGCCGTGGATCAAACGTACGGAAAATCCTCCGCACGGAGATAATTGCTAAGCAGTTATTTTTGAAGATCGAGAATTATCTCATTTTGAATCGAGGAACATCAAATGTAGCTTCATAGCCTTTCCGTCAGCTTTTAATGTTATGCATAATTCAAATTGTATATTTTACATGAAAAAATACACACACTGTCCAAAATAATTCCTGTAGAGAGCAGAAAATTATTTTAAAATCATATTAAGTATTTATTCTCTTGGTATAACAGTGACTTTAAACATTACATGCAATAAATATGTATATTTTCAACGGGAATTTTTACATTGAAATCAACATTTAAGGTTTTTGACTGTTTTCGGCAGGGGTTTTAGTTTAAACCTATCAAAAATTGCCATGCGCCAAAAACCTGCCAACCCTGTTTAGAACATATATAAGCAAAAAAGAAAAAAGCAATGACAAGTTGATTGCCAATGGTGTCAATCGACAATCGCGCCAACTAACCTTCATAGGAAGGCAATAATATCCTGCAGTTAAGTTACAGTCAAAACAGAACCCTGCGTCAGACCGACCATAGATGACTCCATGCTCAGCAATCCATCGCAAACAAGAAGACGTCATTCAAATCCGGAATTATATGACCCACATAAAACGGACAAATTTGGGGATTGAGATGAAAGCCAGGCCCCATTCCCCCCTTTTACTTTGATGGGGCCCCCATGTTCGTCGCAATAAGAATAAAAACACTAGGTGGCGATAAAACACAGGACGGTGTGGGTAAGAAATATGACTGCTATCGTAAAAAGCAAAAGTATATTTATTACGAAGTCGTCTGGAATCTTTGAAGATATTAGACAATCACGTTTTCCCAAACCCTGGCTCGAAGGAATTGCCATATTTAAAGGGGGGGGGGGTGACTAGTGTGCAAGAGGGTTTAGCTGGGCAAGTTCAGAGAAGCGACAAATTTGAGGAATGAGTGATCAAGAAAATTAGAGGAAAAGAGTGGAATGAGAGGAGGGCTGAAAACCCATAAATCCGCCTCTGCCTAGAGAGCGAGGGACTAGGTCGGTGAGTGACGAAACGAGTAATCTAGAGAGTTGAAAGCATGTGAGTGAACAAGGGAGTATGTAAACACGTGACAGTGACTAAAAGAGCGACCTGGAGCGAGTGCAGTGACCTAGAGAGTTGGTGACGAAAAGATGATCTTCTAGAGAATGTGTGAGCATGGGAGTGATCATCTCGAGAATGTGTGAGCATGGGAGTGATCTTCTAGAGAATGTGTGAGCATGGGAGTGATCTTCTAGAGAATGTGTGAACATGGGAGAATGTGTGAGCTGGGAGTGATCTATAGAGCAAGGGACCATGTCAGTGACTCGATCAAACGAGTGAGCTAGAGTGTGTTCAAACGCGTGAGTGCCCAAACCCTTTAGCAAGCATAGGCTTGACCAAAAGAGTGACTAAGATGAGCATTCAGAGGGTGGGAGCCAAGCGGGGATGTAGTATAGAGAAGCGAATTCGAGGAATGAGTTGCCAAGAAAATCAGACTGGAATGGGAGAAGGGCGACGGCATTCGTGCAGCCCACGAGCACCAAAAACCATAAATCCACCTTTGTTCGGGGTGGAGGAGGTGTCTGAGGGCCGTATTCACCGACATGGTTTAAACTGTAGTCACAATTTTCGGATAAGACATCAACCCGGATTGGTTAAAAACCTGAATACCTGAATTTAACCAATCCATGTGGATCTCTTAGCAAAAAATTGTGACTATGGTTTAAACCAGTGTTTCCCAAAGTGGACAATATCGCCCCCTGGTGGGCGATGGAATGGTCCAAGGGGGCGATAGAACCTACTGATTTAACAAAGGATCCTATGGGTTTACTTCAGTTGGGGGCGATGAGAGGAAAAAATTTCTGATTAAGGGGGCGATCGAAGAAAAAGTTTAGGAGACTATGGTTTAAACCATGTCGGTGAATACCGCCCTAAGAAAGATTCTCCGGTGACCCGAAACAAAAAACTACGAGCGGTACCGTGTTAACGTGTGGGTCCACTAGGCCAGGGGGCTTCAAGCGTATAAGGGACATAAAGGAACCGCCAAATGAGCATTTGACGCAATGATTTTCGAAAGAAAACATAGAAATTTATAAGCATGCACTTTTAGCGAAATAAAGACCCCCAGAATCTCAGAATACCATTTTGCCCGGAGGCAAATGGTGCTGTTAAGACGGCACTGCCTACGAGACAGAAATACAAATGTAGTCAAATCACAAGAGTTCAACGATCCATTTTTCCCGACGCCGGACTGGCTATCCTGTTTTTCTTTTTTCTATTCCCGTTCCCATTGGGAGAAAACAAAAAAAAAAAACGACCCGAAACTCCTCGACCTAAATTCGGGCCTTAATTTGCTCCCAATTCGTGCCCTGAAACGGCTCGTAGAAGGAGAGAGAGAGAGAGAGATCTTGGCTCGTGTGAGAAGGCGCCGAACTGAAACAAGTCCACTTTACTAACTCTCTAAATGGATAAGTTTCAGGCTCTCACTCACATGTGAAGAACACCATTAATAGTGACGTCAACGTGGTCAATATGACGGTCTCGCCGGAAAGTCTGGACGGACAACAACAACAAACGACATTACGTGAGTCATACTGTCCGGGAACAGAGGCTGAGAGTCACGACTGGTGGACATTTGATGACTCAAACTTGAATTTATGGCCCGTGGAGGAGAGAGAGTATCTCTCTCTCTCCTTTAATTCCGGAGAATTCAGTCTCATCCATTTTTCTCTCCGGGGTTGGATGATATCTTGTAGGCATGGGCCCCAATGAGGGTGGGACAGGGCTCGGGGAAGTTATTTTATATAATATAAATTCCCTTTATAGGGAATTTCCCCTGAAAAATCTGACCTGGAGCCCAAGAAAGATTCAGCCTAAGGGGCCCTGGGGGGGGGGGGAGATGTCAAGGGTGATCAATCTTTAGGAGAGTGCCAGCCACTTCATTAGTTTAAAAACGTGTCGCTGGCTCCTTGAGTGATCTAGAACAGCACTGTAGGTCATTAAGGTGATCTGCAAACGTGTCGCAGATCAGTTAAATGATCTGAAAATATGACGCGGGCTACTTGAGTGATCTGGAACTGTGCCGAGGGCAACAAAAGTGATGTGGAACTACATTGAGGTCAGCTTAAATGCTTTCCAATTATGCCGCGGGTCACTTAAGTGATCTGTAAATGTGCCGCTTAGTTCATTTTCGCAAAATTAAGGTCGCGGGGCACATCAGATGAATTTGAGAACCACATTTTGGGCCCGCGTGGGCCATGATATCAGCACGTATGCCTTATAGAGCTCTCTATTCGGAAAGTGTCCCGGCTCTAGTCGGGTGGAAAGTTACAGACTTATCATCCATTACACTTAATTAGCTGGAAAAAATAAAAACAACGACCGTGTCCTTGATTTTGGATCCCATTTGTCATAATGACCGAAGGACACGGTAATTGGCTAGGACTTGTGTCGCTTGATGGTTCGTCCCACAAGTTCTCACGAGGAAGTGTCATTTACCAGTAGGTCAATTCTAAAGACGGGCTATACTTCGTCTCGTGGTGGACGGATTACCTCCCTAATTTGATGTAGAAAGATTGGTGTATGTATCCTGGCTGTTAATACCCCCTCCTCATGGCCCCACAAAGAGGGGGCTGACAGGGCTCTAACCGGGACAATTCTCATAATTTTTTGCTTTTTCAGGCTATACATGAACTATAGAAGGGCCCGTGAGAAGTCTGACCAGGGGACCTGCGAAAGATCCGAGTCTAGGGTCCTACTTCTGGATGTGGGGGCATGGGACCCGGAACAGTTCTCATCATTTTTCGCTTTTTCACGCTATAAATTAACTACAGAAGGGCCCGTGAAAAGTCTGACCCGGGTGCCCCACAAAAGATCCCAGCCTAGGGCCCCGCTCCAGGATGTGGGGGGCCATGCCCCTCCTCCTCCCGGGTGGCACAGCAGTGAACCCTACAGCTTTGAAGTTAGCCAGATATTCAGCTGGTACACGCCAATTGCCATTCACTTCCAACAATACCAGAGGCATTGTCTTAACTTCTTGTCACAACCGCCCTTAGGGGGTTTTTCGGCAGGTGTGTCTGCACCGGGTCCCGCGTTTTGGGAACGGGGAGGGGGGCTCCACATTTACGCTAGTAACAACTATATACTTTCATAAATTCTGAATTTTTATCAATTCTGGAAATTGGCATTTACATGTAGAAAGCAATAATTCTGGAAATATGCATTTACATGTAGAAAGCAATAATTCTGGAAATATGCATTTTTATCTAGGAAGAAATGATTTTGGAATTATTTCTTTCGTAAATTCTGAATTTCCACCATTGTCTTGAAGTGTTCATTTAATAAATTCTGAAGATTCTGGGATTCTGAAAATTATCATCAGTTCTGAAATTATTTCTTACATTTATTTTGAATGTTCATGATTTTTGTTTTCTGAATATTTTCGATTCCCCCCCACCCTCTCTCACAGAAGAAAAAAATTGGGCTAAGGGAAGGCCCGCTATAATTTTCCCACCGGGACCCGCGTCTGGAAAGGGCGGCAATGCTTATTGTGCTCTATGGATCCTTTGTGACTAATATGAAAGCCACATAAACAATTCCACAAAATAATCAGTGTAATAGCAATATAAAAATAATGAGTTGATTGTGCGTGTGTGTGTGTTCTAATCGGAGCTTGCAGCATAGGCGGGGATATACCTGGAAGTCTTAGGGGGGGGGCACGATGATGATGATGATGATGCCAAGTCGTATATACATATATACATTAGATCAGTCGACTCCACCTTTGACGCTGGGGGGGGGGGCAATGCCTCCCGCGCCCTCCCGTATCTCCGCCCATGGCTTGCGGATCCCCTGAAACCTCGTCAAGGATCCCAGAACGACACTCGTGAAGGGCAGAGGGCATGATAAAGACTTTAACATTAAAATGCCGTGGCACACTGGTTGGAAAACAAATCTCCGAAGAGGTTTCGGAACCTCTCATTCTTCAAGTAGCCCCCATCGGAAATGCGTAAGATGCCTTTGAAAATTTCTGATGCGTTGAAAAGCGTAGGTGGAGGGGATGGAGGCTTATTCACTCCCATGTAATGCTCACAGGAGGAAATCAGCGGAACAGAACGTTTAGACGCGACTTCTTGGACGCAAGAGATTTTGACCCACGCCGTTTCGACGCCGTCAAAAGTCATTCAATAAATGGGCCGTAACCCCCAATAAAAAGGCCGTGGACACTTAAGGGTCCAGGCACTTCCGATTGGGAACCGCTTTTCTTGGGTAATGGTTCTGGTCTCAAACTTTTGGCCCACGTGGCTCCTTCGACTTGCCGATCATTCACCTGCGGCTCCCTTGACTTAACGGTTGGAGAGTACGACGCTCTCATGGTAGCAATAATTGTGGAAATGTATAGCTGGTGATAGTCATTCCTTCTCATCACTATGCTGGTGAACATGAGTATTCTCTGCGTGACGCTCACTTTCGGACACTGCGTCAGGGGTGCATGTACCACAGGTTGAGAGAATTTTTGCTTCATTTCGGATTTTCACCCTTCACGCCACTCCCCGCTGATGTCACGGCACCGAAATCACTGTACAGGGTTATTCTAAATTCATTGGAAAAACTTTGAGAGGTGATACTGTATATGACAACTAAACAAGGATACTATCGACCGCCCAATAATTGCACGAGTGTTTCCTTGTGGAAAACTAATATAGAAAAGTGCTTTCAATTTTTTTCTTTTGATTTGACCAATAATTATGGAGTTATAGAGAATTGAAAATTGATGACGTCACTTTCGAATCCTGCCAAATTCACCGAACGTGCACCAGGCGTATAACTTGGCGTTTTTGAGCTGATAGCAATGCCACAGCCCTGGGCGTAATCAAAGCTGGGCAAACCAGTTTTTCCCTTGTCCTTTTCCTCAAAAAAATTTCAATTAACAATGGGGGGGGGGGGAGAAGGGAAATTACCACAATTTTTTTTCAAAAAGTGTTCATTTTAGGAAAACAATTTTTCCAATAGATCTTGTTTGGCTAACGCTTTACAAATCTGGGGATAAAATTGCCAATATAGTGGGGGGGGGGGGTGAAGGTAACGCGTTGTAACAAGGTTAACATCGTACGAAAGCCTGGATAACCAAGCGGAGATTGAGATGTAGTTTTCGGAAAGAAAATTCACATTCTTGTGGGGGAACGAACCACCAATCTTTCACCATCCGGGCGAGTGCTCTAACCATTGTGCCCGAGTGGCATGGTGGTAAGATGCTCGTCTGCCATCGTGAAGGTTGTTGTCAGAATCCCGGGTTCGAACCCAAGGGAGGATATAGATAAGATATTTTCCCAAAACGCGAACTCGAGGCGGCCCACCGATAGACAGCACCTTCACTTCCAACCCATCTCACTAATGGCAGTAAATTGCAATATAGCGATATGGCCAGAGTTGGTGTTTGGTGAAGTAGTGCTCTAACCATTGAGCTACAGACATTTTCTTTCTTTAGAGCATGTGTATGAATGCTGAATGGACAGCCTCCTAGCTCAGCTAATAGCTCTTCCGACGTTAGCCCCCCCCCCCCCACAGATGGCGACATATAGAAAGAAACGCTGTTCATACGAAGGATAACCAAGCGGAGATTGTACGTAGTTGCCCGGGTGGGCCCATGCGTTAAGACGGCACTGCCACTGCATAGGGAAAAAAATTTCCGTTGGGGGGTGTTAGGAGCGTAACTAACCGTTAGAAAACCGACACGTCACAAGACTTCAAAACGTTATAACTTCCTTAATATTCGTCCGCGATCCCAAAATGGAAAACACTTTTCCGCGTTTAGTTTTTCCATAACGAATCACTTGTGTGTTTATTGAACGGTTGCTAGTAGTATCCACTCTTTGTAATGTGCGGTGGAATCGCGATAAAACAAATCCGGTAGAGGGCGTTTTTAGAGAGTATGCGTAATAGCATTTCACCAAAAACAAATATCATATTTTTCCGACGGATTTGCTGCAATACGTGCTAACAACTATTCTATATTGGATTGGATTGGAGTTTGTTTTTTATTCGCGTAAGGGCCATCAACGTTACGCTGCCTCCAAACAATGATCAAGTATTAGAAGTTGCGTCGCCCAGGTTGAACCAAGAGATGGCCTATCACATTACAATACCCTGCACCCTCGAATGGTTGAGTGAACTTATTGCAGCAAATCCGTCAGAATAATATGATATTTGTTTATGGTGAAGTGCTTGTTGTGCACTCTCTCCAAAAACACCCTCTACCGCCTTTGCTATGGGATCCGAAAATTTCGCCTCCGACATTTTGCCCCTGGTACGTTTCATCCAGGAAATTTCACCGCTGACAACATTGTGCCTGCCCTGACCGTATGAGTGATCGAGTGAGTGACCATGTGAGTAAGGGATTGACTGTATGAGTGACCATGTGAGTAAGGGATTGACTGTATGAGTGACCATGTGAGTAAGGGATTGACTGTATGAGTGACCATGTGAGTAAGGGATTGACTGTATGAGTGACCATGTGAGTAAGGGATTGACTATATGAGTGAGTGACCAAGTAATTGGTTGAGTGGCTATGAGTGAGTGACCAAGTAATTGGTTGAGTGGCTATGAGTGAGTGACCAAGTGATTGTGTGATTGAGTGTATGAGTAATTGAGTGACGGTATGAGTTACCAAGAGCGGTATAAGTGACCATCTGAGTAAATGAGTGACCGTAGAAGTGACCAAGAGCATGACCATATGAATAACCAAGTGAGTGACCATATGAATGATCACGTGAGTGACCGTATTAGTAATCAAGTCAATGACCGTATGAGTTACCAAGTGAGTGGCCATATGAGTAAGTGAGAGAGTGACGGTATGGTTAAAAGGATGACCATATGACCATATGAATAACCAAGTGAGTGGCCGTATGAATGATCAAGAGCGTGACCATATGAATGACCAAGTGCGTGACCATATGAATGACCAAGTGAGTGACCGTATGAATAAGTGAGAGTGAGTGACGGTATGGTTGAATGAATGACCATATGAATAACCGAGTGGCCGTATGAGTGATGAAACTGGTGACCGAACGAGTGTCCAAGTGTCTGACTGTATGAGTGATCAAGTGAGTCATGACATTATTAAGTTAGTGACCGTATTAGTGATTAAGTTGATGACCGTATCAGTGATTAAGTTAATACAAATACAAATACAAATACAAATACAACGCCACAACAGGCAAAATGCCCAACGAGGCGGCTGATAAAAAGATGCCCATAAAAATATGGTTGTCATATGTTTCAAAAATACAGCAACCCAATTAAAAATGCAATTAACACAAATTACAAACAATATATACACATGATAAAATATTATACAATGCCCATAAAGAATACTTATGGTTGTCTAAGAATGGATAGCTTCTCGATTTACCCCAACATGTTTATCGTATTTCTTTTTAAACGTGTCAATTGTGTTACAATTTACTACCTCCGGGGGTAAGCTATTCCATTTATTAACAACCCTATTGGAGAAAAATTCCCTGCGACACCATAACCTTGCATTGTCCCTCACCAATCGATACTGGTGTCCCCTTGTAAAAGCAGTCGATTGGCGGTGTACTAAAAGTTCATGGTCCATCCTATCCATCCCATTGAAAATTTTGAACACTTCGATCATATCTCCTCGACACCTGCGTTCATCCAATGTAAACATATTCAAAAAATGAAGTCTTTCTTCATAACTCAAGCCCTGTGTGCCAATAAGGACACGCGTAGCTCTTCTCTGCACCCCTTCAACCAAGTCTATGTCCCTCTGTAGGTATGGTCTCCAAAACCTTACAGCATACTCCAGTCCAGGACGAACTAAGCCTCGAAAAAGCGGAAGAATGACTTTAGGAGAACGCGAAGAGACCTTTTTGAAAATGAGACCAAGCATTCTATTCGATTTTTTGACAACCGCTGAACAATGTTCAGAAAACTTAAGTCGCTCGTCAATGAGAATTCCCAAATCGGTGACTCTAGTTGCATCCGGGATAGTGACACCATTCAACTCGTAAGAGAACCGTGGGTTGTTCGAACCAAAATGAGCGACCATGCACTTATCTACGCTAAACGTCATGCTCCATTCATTTGCCCATGCTGCAATCTTGTTTAAGTTGGTCTGGAGCAACTCCCTATCGCTTTCATTCCCGATTACCCTCATTAGCTTCACATCATCTGCGAATTTGCTAGTAATTCCATCGATACCCTGATCGAGTTTATCGATAAAAAGTGAAAAAAGTATGGGGCCAAGGACACTTCCCTGAGGAACTCCACTTGTGACGTCTGTCCAACCAGAGAATTCCCCGTTCACCATAACTCGTTGCGACCTGTCTCTTAACCACGATTCTATCCAATTCAGCAAGTTGCCCCCTATTCCAATCTCGTGTAAACGCTTCAAGAGTTTGCCATGTTGGACCCGATCGAATGCCTTCTGGAAATCAAGGTAAACAACGTCGACATTTTTGCTCTTACCCAAAGCCTTAGTCACGTAATCATAGAAGCAAAGGAGGTTAGTTACACATGACTTCCCCTTCCTGAACCCATGCTGATTATCCGACAATACATTATTCTCGTCTATCCACTTCACAAACTGCCTTTTGATGATAATTTCCAAAATTTTCGAGAGGGAGCTCGTCAAACTCACTGGACGATAATTAGACACCACTTCTCTACTACCCTTCTTAAATATCGGAACAACGTTAGCCAGTTTCCAATCTCTCGGGACGATACCCTCAGCAACACTACTCCTGTATATCTGTGCGACTGGCCCCAACAATTCATTAGCACCTTCCCTGAGAACCCTGGGATAGATATCATCTGGTCCTGGTGCTTTGCTTGCACATACATTTCTTAGAAGATTTAGGACCTCCACGTCTTCCACTTGAATATCGTTGAGCGTTTTATTACCCCATGCAACACCCGTATATCGAATATCATTATCTCCATTAAAAACCGACGCGAAAAAGTCATTGAAAGCACTACACATGCCTACATTGCTCTCTACTTTTGAGCCTCCTATCGAGAGGGGGCCAACTGTAATGAACGTATTAGTGGTCCAAGTGAGTGACCGTATGAATGACCAAGTCAAATAACGTATTAGTGATCAAGTTACCGTATTAGTTATCAACCTCACTCACCCAGTCACTCACTATACAGTAACTCGCACACTCACTTGGTCTCTCAAGCGGTCACATACGGTTACCTTTTCACTTCGTCATTCATACGGTTTGGGCAGACGAAATGTCCGGAGCGAAATGTCAGGGGCGAAACGTCGGGAGCGAAATGTCGGAGGCGAAATTTCCGTAAACCCTTTGCTATTGCGATTGGACCGCACATTCTACGATCAAAAAATGCTTGTTTAGGTGCCTTATATCATCTCTTAAAAATTATCCCACGAATTCACAATCACCCTGTATAAGAAATGAACACGATCTCAACTTGAGAAGTCAAGGACCCCTGTAATTCAGGGCTCCCTCTTGCCCCCACCAGTTGAGAATCACTTCTTGTGCTGACCACCGGGACCTCAATGGGTGACAATACGACTCGTAATAAAATAGACGAAGGCGAGTCATCATAATGTATTAAACTTGGACGTAAGCAGGAAATGGCCGACTCTGAGAAGACGAAGGAGAAGAAGACTCATTGAATGAAGACGACGACTCATTCAAGGACGAATTTTTAAGGATGACGTCCTTATATCTATTACTTGGCGATGATGTAAGCAGCATCAAAAGCGGGGTAGGGCGCCCCACCATTTCATTTTTTTTTTGCTCTTTTTATTTATACTAACTCATGAGTGAGTGAGTCATCGGACATCCGAATGGGAATCCTCAAATGAAATTGAATCAATAACTACAATGGCCGCCCCATCTCTTCTCTTTTATTGAATCTCGAAAGGGAATCCCGTTAAATTTCCTGATGGAAAACCACAATATACGATCCCGTCCCGTATTTTTATGTCATCTTGAAATGGGTGTCCGGGAAAAAAAAACGGATCACGTGACCCGAATTTCCGCTATATTTTTTATAGGGAAAAATCGGGATTTTGTTCTTCTTTTTGGATCCGAATTGAGTTAAATTGCACCCGAATCGTGACGAAATTTTTCATTTGGCGAGTGAATGAATGATCGAAATGTGCCAAATAACGGTTGTCTGTTCCCAAATGTCGCCAAAAACCCCGTTTAAATTCGAATTTTTCTTATATATTTGGTGTTTTTTTTTTAACTTTTAAAACCCATACATGCTCAAACCATGGTCCGCGGGCCAAACGTGGCCCTCAAATTCATCTGATGTGGCCCGCGACCTCAAACAATTTTTTTTTTTTTAAATTAACTAAGTGGAACATGTTCCAGAGGGGATATCCTCTGGAAGCCACTTGATGATTTATATATCATTCAAGTGGCCGACGGCACATTCCCAGATCATTCAAGTGACCCGCGATATGTTTACAATTCACTTGAGCAACCCGTAACACAGTTACAAGGCACTTAAGCTGCCCGTGGTGCAGTTTCACATCATTCAAGTTACACGTAGGGTTTCACATTTTTCAAATTACCCACGGCGTAGTTCCGGATCACTCAAACAGTTCGCGATGCATTCACAGATGATTCAAACAATTAGCGATCTCTCTCTCTCTCAGGCCTGTCATTTCAACTTTTTCCAGGAGGGCGGGGGCAACGTATATATCTGTTATAAGCTAAAGCCCGAAGTGCGAACAATTCACGACGGGGCCGGCCACTTCGCGAACTGGCCGGCTCCGTCGCGAATCGGCCAATTTCGGGCTTTGGCAGTAACATATATATGTTGCCGTCAAAGCCCAAAGTTGACCTCTTCGTGAAGTGGCCAGCCCAGATGACTCGGCCAATGTCCGAAATTCGGGCTTTCACTGGGATTTCCCGCCGATGATCCTATCGGGGTCATCGCCGCGTTGGCGTATTTTTTTGTGATAATTGTGGCCATTTATAATCAGCCATAGCTGATCATAATAATTATGGTTAGCTATGGCAACCCTAACGATCAAAGGAATCTGAATATCGATATCTTAGTGATACATATATAGGGATCGACTTATAAGGGCCGGCGAAAGCCCGAATTTCGTACATTGGCCGAGTCAACTATGGAATTTCTATCGTATTTGTACATGCCGGAATGTGCATGTACGGGTTGTGAACCCAACGTGAAGTTTGTTTCTGTGTAATGCTTGTTACGTGTAGTGTGCTGCCATCAATGTTTCCAACCATGAGTGAAGTGTAATGATTGAATAACACGATGACGATTGTACCGATTCGCGAAGTGGCCGGAGATCTCTGGCCGAAGTTCGATGTGCTGATCAGTGCCGTTTTAAGGCATGGCCGGCCCGGGGCCTCATAAAAAATGAGATCTGGTTGAAATTTGACGAGACATTTTCACGGCGATATTGGCTCGCATTTGCGCGTCGAAGTTACGAGAATCACGGGAAACCAACTTCAGCCGAAACACTGTGGTGACTGTGGGGTTCGTCACTATGACCACTCGACCACCACAGTCAGGCCCGTCATTTAAGGGGAGCGTCCCCCCCCCCTGGCTTTTGAAAATACACTAAAAATGGTATATATATATATATATATACAGTTGAATCCCGTTTTAACGAACTCCAAGAAACCGTAGAAAACACTTCGTTATAACGAAATTACGTTATAAAGGAATTTGAGATTGTTTACATTGTTCCTATGTATACTTATTAGAGGGATTAGAAAGCCGTTCGTTAAAACGAGATTTTCGCTATAACGGTATCCGTTGAAATGGGATTCGACTGTATATACATACATACATTGAGTACATGTACTTTGCCCCCCCCCCCCCTGGAAAATTTTTTCCCCCTTCCCCGGAAAAAGTTGAAATGACGACCCTGAGAGACCACAGCGGCTCCTCCATTCCACTAATTTTCAGTGCCACTCATTCCTCAAATTTGCCACCGTGGGTCCGCTAAGGCCCCCACCATCCTGTAAATACATCTCTGTGGTTCGCACCGCGGATCCTCCCATAAGAGTAGCCCCGAACTTTCAAGGGCGTCGTGCCGAGACGAGGATGTTTATGTCCGTCTCCATCAAAATAATCAAAAAAATGTGCCATGTCTGCAACAAAGCAAATCGCCACGACATTGCATCAGGCACGGATGCCTCTTGGAACTGCGGTTGCCAAATCAAGCAAACAAAATTCCGTGATTTTTTTCGACGTGACGAAACATTAATGTACATTTTATGGCACACCAGGGAATTTTGTGCAACGTTTGCTGCGTTTGTTTCCAACGTGTCTGTTTGGCCAAACACACGATTACACGAACCTGTGGTCGGTGCCAGGCACCGTCAAGAAGTAGCGCAACATGTTGGATTGCTTTCGATTTCGTCAGGAATTTTTAGCAAGTGTAAATGCTTTATACGTGTGTGTAAGTGGATGCAAATATTTTTTCAAATAGCGTCGTGTCAAAGAATTTCCGGTCCTTATCATACATTATAATGGAAAATAAAGCGCGTCCGGAATGCGATGGACAAGTTATTTCTTAGGAGTTACGCCCAAGAATTCGTTAAGAGAGTCTTTACAGGCCCTTCAGTCTTTACATGTAGGGTTAAGGCGCCTGTGAAATTTCACTAAAGCAGCATTTCTCGACCTGTGGTCATAGGCGGAGATTAACTTGGAAGTCTGGGGGGGGCAAGGTCATTATTGCTGGGGGGGGGGCACGATGCTGATGATGTTAGCTCATATATACATTAGATCAGTCGACTCCACCTTTGACGCTGGGGGGGGGGGGCAATGCCCACCCACGTTCCTCCGTATCTCCGCCCATGCCTGTGGTCCGCTGACGATGGAATAGGTCAAGGGGTGCTCAATTTCTTCTGGGCCACTGGATCTTTCGGAGAGAGACCGGGGGAGGCAGAGATGAATTTTATTCCTAAACTCATCATCTCCTGATATAACCAGTCTTTCGAGGAATCTTGTATAGTGAAACATTTTATCCTTCAGGGGAAAAACAACAATTCCCAATAATTTAATTCAATTCTGGAGCGGAAAGTATAGGGAAGGAAGATAACAACTCTAATCCATTCCAGGAACGATCCTGAAATTCCATTACGGGATAATCCAACACATCGAGTGGTAAACTCGACCCACTGCTCATCTTCCATCCAAGTAATTAGCGCGCTGTGAGATTATTCAAGAGAGAGAGAGAGAGCGAGCACATCGGGAATCTCTCTCTCTCTCTCTCACATCATGCAGGACAATCTCCGGAAAAACACATTCGGAATGCAGTAATAGCGCCCTCTATCGGTGTTAAGAAATATTATTGGGAGTAAAAATGGAAAGAGCAGCGCAAATTAGCGACAGTAAATCATTGAACGACTTTTTTCTTTTGAAATTTTAAACTAGTTTTCCCGGACTGTATAATATTTTTCTTTCCTCTTTTCCCTCCAGAATATCGTATGTTATTCTGTAGTCCAGGTATACCGACTTGACTACGTGCGTGCGTACGGAATACCGTGAGTTTTCGATTGGCAGAGAATGGCTTTTGCTCTCGTTTAAATAATGGAACTGCGAGCCTTTTAAATGCGGCCCGGAATTGCTTTTCCCACCATCCCCTCTCCTCGGAAAATAAGGAATTTATTGATTTTTCAATGTGCTGTGTGGAGGGAAAAGCCCTTTTAACAGAATTCCAACTCCGGTTCTGTCCTAATAGATGCTGTAAGAGTTTTTGGAAAAGTTTGGCGTTTCGTGTAATGTTACGGCAGCATCTTCTCTTTTGAAAAAATGATTATGTTTTGTTTTTCTTGTAGAAAGAATTGTTGGGGAACTAATTTTTTTCCTCGCACTATTTGTTGAAAAATCTATTGTTGCGACGTATTCGAAAATATTAACTTCACTAGGCAAAGATGGGAGAGAGAGATATATACAGTCGAATCCCGTTATAACGAACGCCAAGAGACCGGAGGAATCACTTCGTTAAAACGAAATTTCGTTATAAAGGAATCCCAGGTTACCTAGCATTGTTCCTATGTAAACTTATTTGGGGGATTAGAAAAGTGTTCGTTAAAACGACATTCGACTGTATATATTTTTTAATGTACAGTCGAATCCCGTTTTAACGAATACCGTTATAGCGAAAATCTCGTTTTAACGAACACTTTTCTTATCCCCCAAATACACTCATGTCCATAAATTGAGGATAATGCCAGCTCCGGCAAATAAAGGTTCAGAAACAAAACAAACGTTACTTATTCATAAAGCCCATTTATTAAACAAAAGATAAAGAACAAAAACGATGGTGCATGTATGATACCATTCATAAAAACTACGATTTTTGCTCCCTGGAGCAATTGTAAAAAATATCTCCTTTACAAAAACTTACTATTACATGGTTGGTATGATGGTTAATACATTGTGTGTCTCCCATGCGATGAAATACAGTCCGTACAACGCCTAGGCATGCTGAGTATCAAATTATCGATCTGATCTTGGGGAAGATCACTCCACTCAGCAAGCAATGCTCTCCAAAGTTCCAGTACACATGTAGGAGGTGGTTGACGGACTGCAACTCGTCGGCCAAGCATGTCCCACACATGCTCTATCGGATTCAAGTCAGGTGAGAATGCTGGCCATTCCATACGGGTTATATCCTCAGATTCAAGGCATTCGTTTACGATGTTTGCTCGGTGAGGACGGCCGTTGTCATCCATAAACACAAATTCTACGCCCATGGTACCCCTAAACAAACGTACATGTTGTTCCAAAATGATGTCCCGATAAATTTGGGCTTTCATGGTTCCGGTTTGAACATGCAGATCTGTTCTGGAACCCAGTATAATTCCACCCGAAACGAGCAATGCTGCACCACCGTAGCGGTGTCGTTCAATGATGTTGTCTTGGTGGTAACGGGTACCTGGCGTTCTTCATATGAAAGTCCGACGTGAATCAGACTGCAAGCTAAATCTGGACTCGTCGGAAAACATCACACAAGCCCACTGTGACGATGTCCACATTGCATGCTCTCTACTCCAGGCTAATCGCTGCCGACAGTGAGTTGCCGTGAGCGGAACACATCTGACAGGCCTGCAAGCATATAGACCAATATCTCCCAAACGTCTGCACACGGTTTGCCTTGAAACTGTGGTACCCGTGGCTGCAGATAGCTGACGAGACAGGTCGGATGCTGTGCTCCGTCTGCTTCTTTTGGCAGTTACTGCCAAATACCGGTCTTCATTCGGCGTTGTAACTCGGGGGCGACCTGTACTGTAACGTCTACTGACATTTCCGTTATCTTGGAATCGTCGCCAAAGCCTAGGGATGACACTTTGGGCAATTCCAAGTCCCTCGGATACTTCCATCTGAGTACGCCTACATTCCAGGCGGCCGATAATTCTACCGCGTAAAAAATCATCCACATGCGTCCTCTGCGTCATAACTATTCGCTTATGGCACTGAGCGCCTTACAGAACTCTTGTGAACAATTTTACTTCTTTGCCACCATTCCTTATATATCCCCCTCTTGCACTCTCGTCATTGTGACGTACTATCGGCATCATCTGGCAATTCAGATATTTTATAAAGTTTTGACTTTTCTTGAAATTTTGACAGTTTATTTAATGCCTTAAAAATTAGCATTGTCTTTAATTTTTTAACTTTTAACATTGTCTTTAACTTTTTAACTTTTAACATTGTCTTTAATTTTTTAACTTTTAACATTGTTTTTAATTTTTTTAACTTTTAAAATTTTGTTTATTGGACTGAACACAACACACAAAACATACAATCAAAACAACCGAAAAAAAACACATTACAATGACACAACGCAGACACTCTGTGACCTCAAGGGACTTGAGGTCAAGTCCTTCCATCGTCTTTAATGCTTCAAAGTTTAGTATATTTTCAAATTTTGACATTTTTTTAAATATTATTAAATTTTGATACTTTGTGAAAGTTTAACGTTTGCTTTAATTTTTGAAATTTCGATATTTTGCAAAATTTTGGCATCTTTCTTCCTTTCAAATTTTACATCGCAATTTTTTCGTTGTTTGATATTTCCTTTTAGTTTGCGATGTATTATGTCTTTTTGCCTCCTTTTTCCCAATAATATACTTATTTTTTTCAATCATTTATTCTCCAACGTCATTCAAAGTTTCGCAATTCTTCGTATTTACATTCAGTGACGAAACGAGTGTAGCAATATCATAATACATTCATCATTTATTTACTTATTTTTTGTTTACGTTGAGAAAAACAACAAAATGGCCGCAAAAAATCGTTTTGAATTAGGTGGGTTGTCGTCAGAGTAGACCAAACATGTCTCTTTTTCGAATTAGTCTCGACTCTGGCAGACAAAACATCAATTCCTAAAAATATCGGCTGTTAATTCATTCGTTTCTCACTAAAGAAAATCAATTGACAGCTTAAAAAAAGATGCATTGTTGTTGGAAACAGAGCTGCCCTTAGGGGAGTGCGACAGTTGCGGTCGCACCGCCCCCCCCCCCCACTTATGGTAAAACAAGTGAAAAAAATATATACATATACATAGAAAAACAATTTCAAGGTTTGTGTGATTCAAATGATTTGATTCCGGAATTTTCATCAATTCTGAATCTTAATAAATTCTGGAATTATATTCTTCTGATTTGATTCTGAATTTTTATTAAAACTCTGAATTTTTTTTCCTCCCAATAATTCTGAATTTCTACAAATTCTGGGATTTTTTTCCTCTCATTAGTTCTGAATTTTTAAGAATTCTAAGTTTTTCCTCTCATTAAAATCTGAATATCCATCAGTTGTGTGTTTTTCCTCTCTCGTTAGTTCTGAGTTTTCATCAATTCTGGATTTTTATCTCTTATTACTTCTGAATTTTTAATTCTGGGTGTTTTTTCTCTCACTGCTTCTGTCTCTTTATCAATTCTGCGATTTTCACACTCTCATTAATTCTGAATTTCCATCGATTTTGGGTTTCCCTTCTCATTAGTTTTGAATTTTCATCATATCTGGAATTTTCTTCTCTCATTGATTCTGAATTTTCATCACATCTGGAATTTTCTTCTCTCATTGATTCTGAATTTTCATGAATTCATGGATTATTTTCTCTCATTGATTCTGAATTTTTATGAATTCATGAATTTTTCTTTCATTAGTGTTGAATTTTCATCAATTCGCTCATTAGTTCTGAACTTCAATCAATTATGGATTTTTCACTCATTGATTCTGAATTTTCATCAATTCTGGGATCAACTCTTCTATTCTGGCAGGCTCTGATATTCATTTTTAAAGCCAAGCATAATTTTCTCGCATGTTTTAGGGGTACGCAAGATTTCTCACTCATTTTTTTAATGGCACACACGATATTCCCACGCATTTCTAGGAATGCGGAAGACTCTTACGCATTCCAAACGGTACACACGCTTCCTTCGCATTTTTAGTGACACGTAATTTTCAATGTATTTTCAGTTGTTCGCATGCCGTTCACGTATTTGTAGTGGCGCACATGCCTTTCGCATATTTCTAGTCGTAACCAACTTTCTACGCATTTTTTACTCATTTTCAGTGATGCGTATGCTTTTCACGAAATGGCCCTATGGCACGAAATTTCCCACGTATGTTTAGAGGTACGCATGTTTTTTCGCAATTCTATTGGCGATAAATTTTCTATGCATTTTTAGTGGCGCACGATTTTCTACGCATTTTCAGTTTTGCCAAGCATGCATTCACGCATTTTTGGGGGCACTTTTGCTGTTCACACGCATTTCCAGAGGCATGGAAGCCGTCTATGCATTCCGACGGGTTCGCCTCCCCTAGGTCAGAAAATTTAACCCCCCTCCCCCCCAAAAAAAAAACAAACTTTCCTTACAAAAGCTACATAATTTATACTCAAATATAGATTTTTCTAACGTTAGGCATTTTTAAAAAATGTAGTCTTCCGGGGAGGGGGAGCGGCACAAAATAGCTGAACTCGGCTCTGATCGTCTTGGGGACCGCATAGAAATGGCTTGTAAGTGAGAAGAAAATTGACTCGGAAAGTGAAGCTTTCAAGAGCGTCCGAAAGAATATAATTCGATTTATATGTTAAAATTTGAATAACTCGAAATACCACGAGTGAGAGAGAGGTGCTTTTAAAAGCCTTTTAAAAAATCAATATTTCGGGCTCCCTAAGCCATCATAAATTTACATAAAATCAGGGGGGAAAAATTTGTACGGTGATGATAATAATAATACATAATGATCTTAAAAATGTCGACGAATCATGCAAATTAGCTCCCTCTGATGTGTCTTTTATTTATAGAGCGCTACGACTGTTATAGCGCCTCCTTGTTAATTTAAGAGCGCGGTCTCGTCGGAGGAGGGGGGGGGGCGGACGACATTTTTGAGAGCAGTCATTTCCAAGTCTCATAATTTTCTAATTTATTATATATATGTGCTAAAATATCATCTGATCTCGACTCTCCGGAAGATTAACGACCCGCAATAAATACGCCACTGAACTTTTGAGAAGATGTCGGGCGCCGCCATATTGACTCTCTCTCTCGCTCTAATCCCCCCCCCCCATCTTATATTCTATCCCCCCCCCTACAGCGGAGTATTATTATTATAGTATTAATATTTATTATTAAGTACACAATATTTATATTAGTGCACATTAGTGAATTTATATTGGTGATCTTGGGGGCTTATATTCAATATTTATAGTTTGTTATTAATTTTTATTTCTATTACTTATACATGAAAATTATACTCCAATTTACATTTAAATTTTTTCTATGAATATTTTTTCAGTTTTTTAAAGGATAAATTCCAGGAAAGGACGGAGTGTGCAGAAATTTTGAGAAGCACTAAGAGACTGGAAAATTCTGGTACAAAATGGAGTGGGTCTTGAAAATTAAAAAAATGGCCACGGGGAGGAGGCAGAAATTCAAATTAAGGTTAAGGGCTATGGGGCGCGGGGGGGGGGAGGGGAATTCAGAGAAAAAGGCAAAGAAGGATAAAATTCTGAAAAACGGTAGAAAATAAAAAAATTCTGACGGTAGGAAATTTAAAAAAAAATGCAAAGAAAGGAGGACTTGGAAATTCTGAAAATAACAAGAAAGGGTATATATACCCTTTCCCGCTATTTTCAGAATAACTTTTCTTGGAAAAAAAGGAAAGAATTTCTGAAAAAAAGGAAGGGGGGGGGAATACGGTAAATTCAGGAAAAAAAAACAAATTGGGCAAACTGGACAGAAATTAAAATAAGGATGGGCATAATCAAAAGGGGTGAAAATTTCATTAAAAAAAATCAAAAGGTAACAATACAGAAAATTGCAAAAGGGGGGCAGAAATTCAGAAAAATACAAGTGTGGGGGGGGGGAAACAGAAATTCAGAAAAAGGCATGGGAGTTGGAAATTCAGAGAAAGGCAAACGAGTCAAAAATTTAGAAAAAGCAAGAGAGTCAAAAATTCAGAAACAAAATAAGAGAATGGTAGAAATCCAAACAAAGACGTTGAAAATTCAGAAAAAGGCAAAGGCATTAAAAATTCAGAAAAAAAGGGCAAAGGCATTAAGAATTCAGAAAAAGGCAAGGGCTTTGAAAACTCAAATAAAGATACAGGCGTCGGAAAAATTTGGAAAAGGGTAAGGTGCCGAAAATTCAGAAAAGGCTAAAGTGTCAAAAATTCAGAAAAAGACAAAGGCGTTGAAAATTCGGAAAAAAGAGCAGGAGGATGGTAGAAATCCAGATATATAAAGACGTCAAAAATTCAGAAAAAGGACAGAAGCATTGAAAAGGCAAAGGGTCAGAAATTAAAATAGGGCAGTCGGGAAAAATTCGAGGAAGTAAAAAATTAAGGAATAAGGACAAAGATGGCGGAAAGTCAGGAAAAAGGGCAAAAGGGAATGAAAATTCAGAAAAAAGTAAAAAGGAGCAGATTGAAAGGATGGGGTGGAGGGGGGAGCATTAAAATTCATGGAAGGGAGATTTATCTAAACTCTAAAGACCAACAATTTGTCTCATTTTCATCTACCAAATCCCAAACTCATGGACAATACCCACATAAAATACATTTCAATATGACACCGATTCATATAGGTGATTTATAATCAAACCCAAAGACAGGGAAGACATTTGCCCCCTTTGCCCCAATGGTTCGACGGTCCCTGCTAGTCACGAAGTGTGTGTGTACTTGCTACACCAGAATATATCAGTGCATAAAATAGGTATTTAATGCTGCTTAGAGTGCATTGTAATTGATGATTTATAAACTAAAAATAACCAATTAAGTTGATACATAAAGGAAATTACATTTTCATATGAGCTCATAATCTGTTTAATGGTACACAGATTTGTGCATTACATGGTCCAATGCTCAAAAGCCTTTGTTCTCATTTTTTTTTGTCTTTAACGGGGCAATTCTCACGTTTTTATCGATCCAGGGTTCAATTACACGATGACGATTGGAGCCGGGGATCGATATGGATTCTGGGACACCCGTTGATTTATATATTATATGGACAAAAGAAAGAAAGAGCTATTATTTTACGATTTGTGACTTATAATGATGATTACTTTTATGGTTTTCGCGTACATACTTACAAATACTTACAATGTAATGTATATTCGGGCCTCCAATGTTTCCTGTCATTTTATGACTGACTTTTTAGTCAGAAAGGGACCCCATTGCCAAAACCATATTCTTGTAATTTCCCCCAAAAAATGAAAATTTTTACTTTTCCTCCCTTTTATTTATTATGCAGTACGTAGGATTGACCAGAATTTGGTTTTCTCCATAGTCCCCTCACGGGAAAAATTGGGGACCCGGAATGAATCCTTACTACTTCAATAAATCTCTTCTCTTACTTTGCTTTTTTCACCTATGAATTTATTGTGGAGGTGTTCGCTCGGCGAAGTCTATGGGGCTCCGGCTTTAGGATGTGAGGCCCTTGGGATTTTTCCTCGAAACCGAAATCTGTATTTACCCGTAAGCGGTCTGTTCCAGATGTCAAAAAAGCCCAGAGTCGGGATTGTAAATAAAAATGCTCCTAGAAATAGTTAGTTTGTTTTTGTCTTTCACCTAAAAATTCACAAAAAGCATTCAAAACCCTTGAAAATGCTTGTGCGAGGCTTGTGTATCCCCAGAAATGTGTAAACGACCTGCGCTTTTTCAGAAATGCGTTTTTCTAGAGGCTTGCCTATCCACAGAAACGCATGGGAGTCTTGGGCATTCCCAAAAATGAGTGGGAAGCTTGTGTGCGAGCATACATAGAAGGTGTGGGAGGCTTGCATAACACAAGAAATACGTGAGAGGCTTGAGCATTCCTAGAAATGTTAGGGGGCTTGCATACTTTCTCTTATGTTCGTCGTGACTAATTTCATTGTACGTTTTTATTCTTTTATTCGTTTTTTCCTGCCACTGCTGATAAGATTTCAGGTACTTCTAAACACGCGTAAGAAGAGTGCGTTGCACGATCATAGAAATGTATTCAGAGCGTACTTTCGGGAATGTATTAGGAATTAAGAGGCTTCCATATCATTGAAAATGTGTCGGAAGACAGCGAGATACTAGAAACGCACAAAGAGTACGCGTAACCTTAAAAAGGATCTGTTTACTCCTTGAGGTGCGTAAGAGGCATGCGTATCCTAGAAATGCGTAGGAGACTTGTCGACTCCTAGACACGCGTAATTCAAAAAATGCATAGAAGGCTTGCATATCCACTCTAAAATATATTATCATTTCCCTTCATTTTTTTATACCATGGCCCATGGCCGATAAATTATTTTTCGAGTAGGCTACCTCTGAATTGTTCACCGCGTATTCTGGAAGGTTACTCAGATCTCTACAGATCGGAAACCATTGCACTATGATGCGGACGCCGTCCACTCCTGACCCTTTTCTAGGTACGGCGGCGGTACACAATATTTCTGTAAGCATATCATCACTCTCGTTAATTCTGAATTTTTATTTATTCTGCAGTTCTTGTTTTCGTAAATTCTTCTTCATCAATTCTGTAATTTTTTTGCGTAGATTCGGAATTCTCATCAATTTTGGAATTATTTCTTCCATAAATTCTGGATTTATTTCTTTCATCAAAATTCTGAGATTACTTCTTTCATTAATTCTGAGATTACTTCTTTCATTAATTCTGAGGTTACTTCTTTCATTAATTCTGAGATTACTTCTTTCATTAATTCTGAGGTTACTTCTTTCATTAATTCTGAGGTTACTTCTTTCATTAATTCTGAGATTACTTCTTTCATTAATTCTGGAAAAAAATTCTTTCATCAATTCTGAGTTTGCATCAATCCTGAATTTTCACAAATTCTTGAATTATTTCATTCATTCATTCTGAAAATTTTCATTAACTCTGGAGTTATTTCTTTCATTTTCATTGATTCTGGAGTTATTTCTTTCATTTTCATTGATTCTGGAGTTATTTCTTTCATTTTCATTCTATGAATGTTCAATAATTCTAGATTCATTTCTTTTATTGGCGCAATTTCTTCTTCTCAATGAAAATGAAATCTTATCTTTTTTTGTGTCCACCAACGAATATTATTATCACTGCCCGCAAATTTTTCGAACAACGTGATGTCCGCCGGTTGTTATTCCTTTTTTGTGGAGCGGATATTTAGATAAAGCCTTCAAAAACAGAGAGGATGCAACACAAAATATGTATATGAAAACAAAAAGAAAATTCTCGGAAGACAGACACATGATGGAATTCCAACGACACGATTCGATTATTTTCTCCTTCACGACCGGAACATGAAAAAAACACACACACACAAAATGGAGATCCGGTCGACGTCGTCACTGCATACATTTTTTTCATACATTTACATATTCCCTGCTGTTTAAACATTAAAACATGATCCCAAGAAAAGAAAAATTCTCATTTTCCACATTTTTTTAAAATCAAAATATCTTCTTAAATTTGCATAATAATCTGAAATATTTCTACGTGACATCTATCGGTTAAAATCCAAACTATTTCTTCTAATTAAATTCCTCCCATTACTATTGCGAATTTCAATCAGTGGAGTTAAGAAATGAAATTATTAAATAAAAAAATTATTAGATTGAATTTTCGATTTTCAAAATCCAAGTATAAAATTCTTGAATTTCTATAATAATCGGTAATTTACAAACGGAAAGTTTTGCGTGACATCTATTGCTGAGAAAATCAAACTTATCCCTTATAATTTCAGTTTTTTTTTTCGCGATTATTATTGTAATTTTTTCATTCTATGGAGTTAAAAAATAAAAATTCTCAAATAAAAGTAATTCAATTTTACTTCAATTTCCGTAATACACATATCAAATTCTTGAATTTCCATAATGCTTTGGAATTTATAGCCAGAAATCTTTACGTGACATCTATCAGTGAAAATCAGAACTGTCACTGCTGATTCAATTCCCCCCATTATTATATCAAATTTTCATTCAATAAAAAAAATTAAGGAAAATAAAATTCTCTCCGATAAAAAGTCATTAAATTTCATTTTCAATTTCAAAAATGAATAAATATAAAAGTCTTAATTTTATCATTTTTGTCGCACTACGGTCCTTTCTATATCTGTTGGAAAGGCTTACTATTATGACCTTAAGCCTCTTATTCTTATACTATTCTTTTTATACTCACGAGAGGTTGGTGCGCTCACCTTTCGGTGCGGCGACTCCCTCCGGTAGCAATCTTTTTCTGAGGTCATTTCACCATTTCTGTTATAACCTTGCGTCAGGAAAATTTCTGACATGCACGAACCAGGTATCGATCTCGCTAAACTACACCTCTAAACATCCTTTAGTACTTTACTTTAGGCGAGCATCTTATTAACTTGGGCTACCGTGTCCATGATATTTTTATATTTCCATAACGATCTAGAATTTAGAAACTGTGTGACGTGACATCTATCAGTGAAAATCAGAACTATGCATACTGATTCAATTTTTTTTCTCATTACTATTGTGAATTTCATTCAATGGAGTTAAAAAGTAAAATTCTCAAATAAAAAGTCAAATGAAAATTTCCAAAATAAAAATATCAAATTCTTAAATTTCCATAATAATCTGGAATTTATAAAATGAAATTTCAGCGCTACATCTACCAGTGAAAATCGGAACTATCCCTGCCAATTCAATTTTTTCTCATCATTATTGCGAATTTTATTCAGTAGAGCTGAAAATTAAAAACACGAAATAAAAAGGTTATTAAATTCCATTTTAAATTTCCAAAATCCAAACATCAAATTCTTAAATTTCCATGAAAATCTGTAATTTATAAATTTAAATTTCGACGTGACATCTATCAGTGAAAATCAGAACTATATACCTGCTCTGATTCAATTTTTTTCTCATTATTATTGCGAATTTCATTCAATGGAGTTAAAAACTAAAATTATAAATAAAAATACATTAAATGTAATTTTAAATTTACGAAATCTAAATATCAAATTCTTGTTTCAATAATAATTTGCAATCTTATATATAAGTGTGAAAGTATGTCTGTATGTATGTCTGTTCTTTATACAAATCTGCAATTTTAGGCCGATCGTCACCAGATTTTGCATATATACCAAATAGGACCGTGATTGAACCGTAGTCTACTTTAAAAGTTCGCCAGAGCTGGGCAAATGCCCCACATGGGCGAAAAACTGTCGGGCAACAATGGTTTTGGGGCCTCAACAATCACTTTCGCGGAACGTTTTGGTTACCGTGGTTCCCAACAATGCGTTTCAGACATGTATATGCCTTTACAATGGTTTGTCACATCTTTAATACTGCCATTATAACAGTTTATCCCTTTATAGTGGTTTGTCACTTTTCCAATCCTCCCAGTAATTGAAGAAAACCCGGGAAGCACCAGATATTTTTGCTTGCCTATATACAGGGTAGGTGCTAATGTGGCCTTTGTCTTGTCAACCGCCCATCATAGAGGTATAGTTTCAATTTAAAAAATGCTTGAAAGGCGTTTGAATAATATTCGCTGCACAAATGACGTCACTAACAACAGAGAACAACAACTACGACGACAAAAAAACTGGGAACAAAACTGTTCAACGCCAGCGGATGAACTCAATGCTTGCCTCAAATCATCAACACTCTGGCACGAAGTTAAAAAATTATCATTATCCACAAACATGCGAGTTCAACCGCAAAATGACTCGGCACTGCTATCATTTTCACATCAGTTGATCAAACTTGGCAATGGAAGAATTCCCGTAGACTCAAGCACTGGACCGATTACGTTCCCAAATGGATTTTGCCAGTTGTTAAACTCAGTTCAAGAACTTGCAGACAAAGTCTTCCCAAACATTCAAAAAAATCACCTAAACTATGAGCGGATTTGTGAGAGAGCGACTCTGGCACCGAAAAATTACAGTGTGAACAATATCAACGAAAAGATTCTAAAACAATATTTCCGAGAGACTCCACATCTTACAAATCGGTTGACACTGTCACAGACACAGCGCAGACAGTTCTGTATCCTGCAGAATTACTGAACTCTTTGGATATTCGGAGTGTGCCTGCCACCACACAACTTGACCCTCAAAGTAATTTGGAGACACCGAGACTCTGCGATGGCAACAGACTCTGCGTGAAGAAATTGCACAATTACATCATTGAAGCAACGATTCTAACTGGATGTGCCAAAGGAGAAGACAAGACGTCTTCATTGCACGTATCCCAATTATCACTGAAAAATTGCCATTCACTTTCAAGCGATTACAGTTTCCGATTCGTTTAGCTTTCGCCATGACAATCAACAAAGCGCAAGGCCAGTCGTTAGCAGTGGCAGGTATCAACCTACTAGAGCTCTGATTTTCACACGGACAGCTTTACGTCGCGTGTTGATAATTCCAAAAATTTGGCATCTACACACCAGATGGGAAAACAAAAAATATTGTGTATCCACAAGCGATTGCCTCAAGTTTTTAATTAAAATATTTAAAAATAAAAGTAATTTTTTTTCTTACTTGATGCAGAAATGTTTTTGATTAAGAAATAATTAATAGGCTATACGTATATAAATATTTTAAGGGGCGGCAACGTCGCCGGGTATCAGCTAGTTTATATATATAAATGGAAATTTCTACACTAAATCTATCCGAACTATGAAAATCGGAACTATCCCTGCTGATTCAATTTTTTTTCTCATTATTATTACGAATTTTATTTACTAGCGTGTTAAAAAAAAAAAAAAAATAAATAAAAAACGCAAAATAAAAAAGTTATTAAATTCCATTTTAAATTTCCAAAATCCAATTTTTCAAAAATTCTTAAAATTCTTTCTTTTCTTTATTCTTTTAGATTAAGTAACAGAGCTAGATTATGTATCTACGTAATTACATTACAAGATTATGCATCTAGATATCACAAACATGTTTGTGCAGGTTTAACTAAATTTTAACTTTTTGTAAAAAGTTAGCGCTCTCTAGGAGCAAATATTACGATGCCCGTGTCTGACCACACAACACCAAGTACTATGTCAGCATCGATGGGGGTGGGGGGGGGGTGCTGTCCTTTGATGACGGAGGGGAAGGAATTTCAATGATGCTTACATCATCAACCACCCTTTATAATAAAAATGTAATATTCTCAATGACATCTTACTCGGTGTGCCAAAAACGGGAAAAACTTTTCGCTAGTTTGTGGGCAGTTTTTAGTGACCTCTAATGTTCTGCGGATCCTTCAAGTGCTCTGGAACTGTGCCAGGAGTCACTCAAGTGATCCATAATTATGCCACGGGCCACTTATGTAATCTGGGAATGTGCCGCGGATAACTTGAGTGATGCAAAACTGCACTGGGGGCCGTTCCATCCCACCCACCTCCAGATAATTACACTTTTTCTTATATCCCGGGAGGGACAGAGCCTGGGTCGTGTCTGGTCTGTCGGGGGCCGCTCAAGTGCTCTAAAACTGTTACATGTCACTCAAGGGATCCCTAAATGTGCCACGGGCCGCTTAAATGCTCTGGAATTGTGCCACGGGTCACTTAAGCGATCTGTAAATGTGCATCTTAGTTCATTTTTACAAAATTAGGTTTGAGGTGGCGGTCCACATCATCAGCTCACCTCAAGGGCCACATTTGGTCCACTGGCCAAGCATATATGGCTTAGAGGGTGGATCGCAATTAATTTCTTAAAAATAAATTTCGAGTTCTTAGCATGCAAATAGCATTGGAATTAACAGAAATCGATTATAATAACATATAAAGGTAGGTATTTTTTTCCGAAAATTTAATTGTTTTTAAAAATATTTTTTGCATAAAAAAAATTGTTTTTGATCGTCTGGGGGGGGGGGGGAGCACGAGCTCCCCTATGCCCCCCCCCGGTACGTGTCTGATCCCAATATGCGTTAGGAGGTAGAGGGCAGAGCTGATGAAATTTTTTTGACAAGGGAGAGGGGGCGTCAGAGTTTTGCAGACTTTTGCTGACAAGTGAGGGGGGGGGTTAAAATCTGCTGAGACGAAATACTTGAACGGCCCCTTATTGCAAATTTCATTCAGTGGAGTTAAAAAATGAAATAAATTATCACCAAAATATCAAATATCAAATTCATAAATTTCCATAAAAATCTGGAATTCATAAACGGGATTTTCACCCGACATCTATAGCTGAAAATAGAAACTATCCCCACTAATTTTCAATCTTTTTTTTTCCGCATTATTGCTGTCAATTTCATTCAATGGAGTTAAAAAAATAGAAAAATTAAAAAAGAAAGTTATTAAATTCCCATTTCCAATTTCCCTCTCACGACAGGGATTCAAACCTCATTTGGGTGCCATGATGGGGATGGTGAATCCATTTCTAAGGATTTTTTTTTTCCCTCGTAGATTATGGAAGAGACGTTCTGGCATGCGTATGGAGGTTTGTGGGTGCGATGTGGGGGTTGCATAGCCTTTCCCATTCATGACCCTCCGACTACTATATCATTTACCCCTCCGATGAGGTCTTTTCCTTAGAAGTTCCCCATCTTTTTCTTTCATGACCTCATAATCACCCACAACCATGACTTCACCTTTTTTTGTGTGTGTGAGGCATTAAAAACATGCTTTGAATTCTAATTGCGGCTTGTTAAAATATATTCCCGTGGTTTCTCCTTTTTATCTTCGTTGGTTTTGAGTTCGAATCCATTGCTATTAATCAGATTTCTTCCTTCTCTCCTCCTCCCCCTAAGATATTTCTTTATAAACGGATATCCTTTTGCCCAACTTGACTCTTGGGGGCCCGAGCAAATCAGGCTATACGAGATCTCCCAATGCTGGTCACCGAATGCAGTAAAATTTGGTTGTAACGATATTTTGGCTATAACGTCAATAACTGACGATCCCGGCTGATTTCAATAGAGGGTAATGTTAATGGACCTTGCATATAACCAGAACCACCCTTGGTGTGTGACACCGGGCCGCGCTTCGGAGAACCTACACTCACGGTATTGAAGTCTTTACACCACATAATTATTGAAGCCTTTCACCAATTCTGAAACTACTTCTTGCACTAATTCTGAATTTTCATCAATTCTCAAATCATCCCATCCGTTAAATCTGAATTTTTATCGATTCTGCAATTTCTTTTTATGTAAATTCTGAATTTCTATCAATTTTGCAATTTTTTTTGCTAAATTCTTAGTTTTCATGAATTGTGCAATTTTTCTCGTAAATTCTGAATTTGCATCAATTCTGGAATTACTTCTTTCGTCAACTCTGGAATTACTTCTTTCATCAATTCTGGAGTTATTTTTTTCATTTATTCTGAATTTCTTCAATTCCGGAATTTTTTTTTCTACCGTTAATTCCAAATTTTTATCAGTTCTGCAATTTTCTCCCCGTAAATTCTGAATTTTCACTTCTGAATTTCCATCAATTATTAGAGGAGTTATTTCCTGGAGTTATTTCCTTCATCAATTATGAATTTGCATAGATGCTGGAATTATTTCTTTCAGCTATTTTAAATTTATTAACTCTAAAATTTCCATTAGTTTCGGGAATTGCTTCCGCCATTAGTTTAAAATTACCTACAGTGCTGCAATTTCATCAATTCTTGTTTTAATTTACATTCAACTGTGTATTTAAATTTTTTGCATGGATATTTCTCAGCACTTCTGTATATTCTGAAATAATAGATTCCGATTCCCTTAATCTTGACATTTAAAAGGGGACAATTAAAAAAAAAAAAAGGACCGCGGAACGTGAAGTGGCGTCTCAGCGGGCCCCCCCCCCCCCGAGACAAAATGGGTCCCAGAATCATTGAAAAAAAAATTCATCCTTCAATTTTTTAAAAAATTCTTGCTAGTATTTGTTTCTTTCCTCCTCGATTCGGTGTCTTATAGCACGAAACAATTTCTTGGAGAATTCAAAAAGGGGCCACAAACACACGTTAGAGGTCCCTAACTCGTCAAGAACAGCCTACAACATCATTTCAACATAGCCGATCGAACACATTAAATTCCACACACAAACGCAACTCTTATACGTAGGGGATCATTACATCTCGGATATTGAAGTATTAAAACACACTTACGAAAAACGGAGGGAAGGAAAAGAAGAATAAATTGGCGCGCTGTTTTTTTTTTTATACAGTATCAAGGTCACACACAACGGCGGTTAACGCGCACAAAGACTCGCCAAACTCCATTTGGCATTAGGAATATTTAATGTAATTGGAATATTAATTACACCATTTACATTTTAGATTAAAAAATTGACGAAAAAAATTAGCTAAGGAAATTAAATTTCAGAACGAAAAAAATTATTATTATTATTTTATTAGGATAATTCATTGGATTATTTTTTTTTTTTGGCGAGTTCCGATCAGATCCCTTGGCGGGATAATTCGAAGCTATTGGCCTCTCCGAAGGCGCGAAACGAAACGCTCGTACGAGCCGATCTTCCCGGCAGTTGTAACAGGTACCGGCTATTGATAAGTCGTGAGTTTCGAGCGCTCTCTGTCGAAAATCATTTCTTTTTTTAAGCACTTTGAAGTTTTTTCGGAAAAAAGTCATAATTCCTATTTTTCCCCCCGGTTTTTTTTCACATTGTTGTTTTTTTCCCCCTCTATTATTTCTCGCCCTGCATCCTCTTCTTTTGTTGTTGCTCATCATGTTCAACAATCACTCTTCTTCAACAGCCGTTATTATCCTCTTCAACTATTACTATTCCAACAACAACGTCCAGAGATGTTAACTTGGATTTGTGCTGATTCTACTTTATTGACAGGTGCAATTTTTACGTAGGAAAAAAGAAAAAGGACCCCCCCCTTTCCCCGTATATATCGAAATTTGAATATTTCATCTAGAGAAAGAGAAGAAAAGAAGAAAAAGAGTATTTTTCTTAATTTTTTTTGTTTTTGTTTTTGTTCAGTCATCGTCATCAATTATTCTGTCACTCATCATGGATATATACCCGAGCGAAAGTATTTTCAGTGAGTTACAGTCCGTCCACGAAACAGGGTATTATAGCTCTCAGCCGTCTTTAGAGGACAAGTGGCAGCAGGTGAGTCAGTAATTTTATGTATATAATTAATTAATAGATAACCCCTCCCCCACCGTTAAAAAAAAATTTTAAAAATGATCGATCGCGGCTGTCAAAAGCTGGTGATCGGAAGAATGCCGTTGAGACGAGTTCGGTATCCGCATGTTTGATGGGAGCGCTCTTGAGCTTCTCGGATATGATATCTTAACATGTCCCCTCAACATCCCGGAGCCGGGCCCTCTGGGTTGAGATCGCGTTTGCGGGCTAATCTGCAGTAATTGAGAACCCCTGGTAGTACCAGTCTTATTCACACAATTTTGGTAATTGAAGTACGAATAATTGATATGATGATTCATGGGATCATTTGGAGTCAAACCCCGTTAGGGCCCTCCCCGCACCCACGAGCCGGAAATTTCGGTTGCCTTCGGCATAAAGTATTGCAAGTTTTTTGGAGTATGGCTGATCGATTGCGGTTGTGTCAAAGCCACTGATCGGAACGCCGCCGAGACTTGAGTTACCGGCGTCCGGTTCGGTACCCTCATGTTTGACGTGAGTGCTCCTGGTGTTCTCGGGTATCTTCACATACCCATGAATGTCTCAAGAGCATGCTCCCCCCCCCCCCCCCCGTGCAAAGTGATTTTTTTGAGACCCCTATCTTGTCAGAAATATGTCTACCAATTTACAAGCTTACTCTCGAAAATTTTAACCATATTTTCGAGAGGCTCCCCCTCTTCATTTGATGCCCCTGGGCCGTGTAAGGGTGTGCTCTTGCGTTAAGACGGCACTGCACATTCCAACCACCTAGTTTGGAAGCAGCCTTCCTCCCCCCCCCCCCCCAAGCTGAGATCGTTGGCGGTTTTCTCTGCAGTGAATTTGCAGTGTAATTTAAATTAGGAACTGACTGGTAGTGTACACATCTTTGCGGTCAAACCTAAGCCCGTCATTTATGGGGGGGGGGGGGGGAAGTAGTCCCCTCTCCCGCGGCTTTACAATAAAAAGGGACCAGCAAAGGTGAAATATGTATATACACACACATAATTGAGTACATGTTCTTTGCTCCCCCCCCCCCCCACGTGGAAAAAATTGAACAGTTGAAAAGACGGGTCTGGTCAAACCCGCTGGTGACCCCCCCCCCCCACGGGTGGGAAATTTTGGTTAGCCCTGGGTATACATATTAACATTTTTTTTTTTATTTCCGTGCTGAGAATGGTTGATCTATCGCGGCTGTGTCAAAGCCGGTGATCGGAACGCCATTGAGACTCAAGTTACCGGCACCCGGTTCGGTATTCACATGCTTGATGGGAGTGCTCAAAGGCTCTTGGATATCTTCACATGCGCCCCCCCCCCCATCCCGGAGCTCCCACAAGCTCAGATCCTCGACGGGCTCCGTTAAAGTAAATTTTACAGTGAAAATAAATTGGGAACTCCTGGTATATAAGTACCAGTGTTATTTACACGCTTCAGTAGTTGAAGTACAAATGATTGATTGATGTGATACTATTTCATAGGCCTGTCGTTTTTGGGGTCGGTGGTGAAACACCCCCCTTCATCCCCACGGGTGGAAAAATTTTTGGTCAACCCCGGTTAGTTAATTTTGGTTAATTGACATTTTTTTTGAGAATGGCTGATCGATCGCGGTTGTGTAAAAACTGGTGATCGGAACGTCATTGAGACTTGAGTTACCGGCGCCTGGTTCGGTATCTTCAACATCCTGGAACCTTGCCCCTTAGGCTTAGATCTTTGGCGAGCTCCTCTAAGTAAATTTACAGTGGGCAAATAATTGGGATACCAGCTTCACCACACAATGTACATCTCCCAATGAAAGAAGCACAAATAATTGATAGGAAGATTCATGGGACCCTTTTGGGGTCGAGGAGCTCAGTGGTGAATCTCATGTGTTGGTAAATTTTGGTTAGCCCTGGGTATATGTATTGTAATAAGCTTATGTACTGAATTCCCCCCCCCCCGTACTAAGAATGGCTGATTGATCGTGTATGCGTCTTAGCGTCGTCGAGACTGAAGTTACAGGCTAATTTGGTATCCACATGCTTGATGAGAATTGTCTTATTTTTGGAATGCCTAGGGACGTTTTAATACCACCTGCACCGGACGAGTGAAGCAATGCCCTTACGGCCTCCTTCCCAAAACGGTTTTATTTACCAGCCCGAATCGATTTACACACCTACAGTAGGCTATTCTCATTAAAAGTAAAAGGTGATATGTGATCTGACATTCATCCTGCTTTTTCCCAGAGTCCTGCCCGTGTTGACCCAGACCCCCAAGATTTTATACGGCTCCTTAGCATGCGTATCGAATTTGTATCTGTTCTGGATATCGCTGATCGAAAGCGTTTGTCTTTGGTAACGTTTGTATGGAGTGATCGGGATGCCGTTGAGATTAGAGTTAGTTACCAGCTCGATTCGGTATCCACACGATAGATGAGAGGGACGCTAATGTTCTTGGTATGTTTTAGAGTTGTTTATCGATAGCATCCAGGGTCCTTGGAAAGAGTGAAATGGATCGTCGAATGGCTCTGGTACTACTTACAAGTGGGATAGTCTTCCCCGATTCCCATACTCCCACACCCCGACTTCCAATAAAGTAATTGATATGGTTTGATGAAACGAGGGGTTGGCTGCTCCATGCACCTAGGATCCTCGTATGAGCCAGCTCGCCAAGACGACCTTCGGGACGTATATCGAATTTTTTCTTTGATCGGAATGCCGTTGAGACTCGAGTTACCTGCTCAATACGGTATCCGCATGCGTGACGAGTGTGACCCTAACGTTCTTGGCATGTGTAGGGCCATTTTAATTGCACCAACGATGCCAGGAATGGATCGGAGAATGGCTTTGGGACGTCTTACAAGGTCAGTTAATGTGGGACCCCCCCCCCTCGAGATTTCAGCGAAAATCTCGTTTTAACGAAAACTTTTGGTAATCCCCAGTGCCGTTTTCAGACATGGCTCACGCGAAGAGGGCTCTCACAAAAGTGAGATCCGGTTGAAATTTTCGAGAATTTGTTTGGTAGGGCCTCAGAAAAATCGATTGTCCTCGGGAGCCCATGATACTGTTAAAACGGCCCTGGTAATCCCCCAGATAAATTTATACAGAAACAATGCGAAGACTTGGAATTCCCCTTTATAACGAAATTTCGCTATAACGAAGCGATTTCTTCGTTCTCTTGGAGTTCATTATAACGGGATTCGACTGTATAAGCATTGCCGTATAAAAATCAAAAAACAAATCATACAACATAAATAGCAATGGAAATACCAGCATGTTGTTTAGCCGTGCGCATGTATTTGTGCATTTATCTCACTTCTAATTTATAATTAGCAAGACTTGCTTTTAGATCAAAAAGCCATTTTCTGGAGGTATCATGCTCTGACCAAACACCACAGAATTATCGATATTCTTCTAGATCCACGCCCCTTCATCAGCACGGAGTCTATTCGTTGAGACCAACCACCCCCTCGAGACTGTGTATTGGCGGATTTTTTAAAATAAATTTTATTTCCACTCAATAACGAATTTACATGTAAAGTCTTATCGTAAGAATATTAGTTTTCCGACGGCAGTGATTGTTGTAATTTAACTGTTGCAACAATGGTCACGTGATATTTTTTCCATGACCACGAACGGGGAAAACATCTTTTCTTTGAAGCGTCATTTTTTGTTCTTCCTCCTGCTGTACATGTAACTGAATATACACGCGAACGAATGTTGATTCTGAATTCGATACGCGTCGATATTATTTGGGTATTGCATATCTATCCATATGCTTAGACACACACACACACAGACGGGAAATGAGTCACCAAACATCACAAGTATAATAATCACATTTCCTTTTTTATAATCGAATATTTTTTTTTTTCTTCTACATTCGTGTTGGATCGATGGTTTTTGTTCCCTGTTTGGATCCTGAATCCGTTATTGATTTTGGCCGTTTATTCCGTGAATTGATATCACGCGGAATAGTTTTGTGCTCCCGTGTCGGTTCGAACATCAGTTGAAGGTGGTGGTTGTGTTGTTGGGGGAGGGAAGGGGAGAGACGCATATTTTTAGCTTTGGGGGCCATTCAAGTATTACGTAAGCAGATTTTCAGCCATTCTTGACCCCTCCCCCCTCCGCCTTGTCAGCAAAAGTAAGCAAAACACTGACACCCCCCCACGGTCACGGTCAGCAAAATTTCGTCAGCAGTTTAGAATATTTCATATCATCAAAAAGGGGTGGTTGATGACGTAAGCAACCTTTAAACCCCTCCCCCTTGTCATCAAAAGTCAGCAAATCCGAAATCCCCTCGATGCTGACGTAATACTTGAATGACCCCTTTTATAGCAATCCGCTTTGGTTGGTGCAGGAACCACTTGATTTACAGTACGGTCATTGTGACCCAGAGGTGTGTGAAGTGCCCCCCCCCCAAAAATGATAATTTATACGCAGAGACTAGCTTGAAGTAACTCTGTGAAATCGGGCAGTATTTTCTGGGTGGGTTTGAATACCAAAACTCCCTTTCTTACACCAGTGGGCGTATTCCAAAAATGCTCAACATATAGCCCGATGGCCAAATGTGGCTGGCCCTCGGAGTTCTGATGTGGCCCCGCGACCCCAAACTTAATTTTGTGAAAATGAATCGTGTAGCGCAATTACAGGTCGCTTGAGTGACCCGTGACACATTTTCAGATCACTTCAGTGACCTGGTGCAAATTCACACCAGTTAAGTGACTCGAGGCATATTTACATGCCATTGCGTGACCCGCGACAGAGTTTCAGAGTACCTAACTGGCCCGTGACAGGTTTAGAATGTTTTAAGCGGCCCGTGGTGCAGTTCCTCACCATTCGTGACCTGCGGCATATTTACAGATCATTGTGACCCGCGACCAAGTTCAGAGGGCCACAACTGGGGGGGGGGGAGAAGGAGCAGGCGGGTCTTGTGCCCAGAGTGCCGGACCAGAGAGGGCGAAAATTTCATCCTTTTATATCTCCTTCAACATTATAAGGGGGCGCCAAAATGCCTGCTTGTCTCGTCTGACCAAGCATCTAGTTGCGGCCCGGAAGTTCCACATCACTTAAAAAAATGTGGTGCAGTTCCACATTCCTTAAGTGACCCTAAACATATTTACGTATCATTGAAGTGGCCCGTGGCACACATCTATAGATCACTTACGTGGCTGAGCCGTCTGCCAAATAAGTGGCGGCGTTCGACCTCAAACCTAATTTTGTAAAAATGAACTAATTCGTTTTTATTAAGTACCGTTTAGTTGGCGGTTACTCCGCATTGCGGGATTCTGCTGTGACTCAGATGCAGAGAACGTAATCGGCCCCCCTCAGTGAAGTTCCATATCACTCAAGTGATCCGCGTGGTTTCCATATGACTCAAGCTGCCCGCGGCATTTCACAGATCCAGATCATTTAAAGTGACTTTCGACGCAGTTCCAGATCTGTCGGGTGATCTACGGCGCAGTTTCAGATCACTCGTAACCCGCTCGGCACATTTCTAGAAAACTTCAGCCGGAGGGGCACTCTTGAAAATGTTGAGCATCATTGCTCTATATACAGGGCCGCAACTAGGGAAGAGCAGGTAGATCTGGTGCCCGAGCACTGGACTTCAGAGGACGAATTCACCCCCTTTAAGATGCTCGTCCGCCACCGTGAAGTTTGCCGTCCAGGTTCGAACGGGGAGAAGAATAAAGATGATTTCACTAATATGCTTTATGCGGCCACCGATAGATGGCGCTTTCTTTTCAAACCCAACTTGTAAATGCAGTAAATGACTACAGCAATGTGCCCGGAGTTTGTAAAGTCGTATGCCTACAGAAACTCGATGGTTCTACGGATCACCAACAGGGAAATTCTGGGATATTTATGTACTAATCAGCGATGTGTTTGAATTTCGCAACGATGTTCTTCTAATAACAATATTTTTGAAACTAGCAAGATTAGATGTCGATCCAAGAAGCCGGATCTTGAATCCTGCGAACTACGCTGTCGCTGAAGGCCCCAGCTGAGGAGGGGAACGTTAGAGATCGATTGAGGTGGGGGCACCAAAATATTATTCGCTTACACTTGGAAAATGCCCAGAACCGGCCCTGTCCAGAAATATGAGTTTTATTTCAATTGTTACAGGAAATTTAAAACCACGTTGTCCCATACATATAGCCAGTCCCATTTTGGCCTCATTCCGGGGCCCCATAAAGCCCCAAAGCAGAATGTTTTGCGATGTTCTGCAACGAGCCCTCAGCTAACTGAAAATGTTCTGCGGTAAAAATTCGTATATACCACCGTTTTTCTACACTATACTTAAAATTCTTGCAGATTGTTCTGCGACGTACGTCGCACATTTCGGCACATTCTGCTTTGGGGCCCTAAAGTAAAACTTGCCGAATATTTTTCCAATTTGAAGCTTGTATAGGCAGGGCGAAAGCCCCGGTTTTCTTTGCTAAAATCAAGCTCAGGCCAGAGACCCAACCAGTCCGTGATGTTGAATACTCCCTTTTATTGGACGTATAATTTCACCTTCGGGTGGGGGAGGGGGGAAATATGGGATACTTTCCAGACCAGAAACGTTATTTAATAAGATGGTGCTGGTATCAATGTGGTTCGTCACCGCCCTTATTTTGTGGGGGAAATGGATCACCACTCCCATCCATCTGGGTGTTACCCGGTGATCTGTCAGCTCTGTTACGGCACCTGAAAAATGATTTTTTTAGTGTTTTGATACGACTCCTACGCATTGAGGAGTATCTCCGAAAAGTTCTAATAAACATTCACAGATTATCAATTGGGGGGTGGTCATAGGCCCAAATGTTTATTACTTAAAAAAAAAAAAAAAACGTGGTCTCGAACAAGGTCAGTCATCGCTTTTCTTAGTTTTAAAAGAGCGTCCGTCTTATTAGCGCTACGGCGAGACATTGATTCTTCTCCGCCGGTGTTGCTATTCTTAGAAAATGGTGGAGGGGACGAAGAAAATCCATTTCTTGAGCGGGAAAAATCCGTGAAAAAAAAAACAACCGTTCTTTAACGTTAGGCAGCGGCAGACTTGATCCCCGGCATCCTTTCTGGCGCGGTGCCAACAAGACTTTTACCTTTGGTGCTGCTACGCGTCATCCTTTCTCTCCTTTGAACTCCGCCGCCGGTTTTCTTCAAGGCGCTTCTCTCTCTCTCGTTTTGTTTTCTTAATTTTTACGTGTTATAAGCAATTTCCGTAGATTTATCGCCAAATCGAGTCTCTGGTGGTAATTCATTCAAGCTCTGGAATTGAGATGTTTCGGAAGCGCAGACTTTCTCCGGAAGAAAAATTTGTTGAATATAAGGGATCGATGAGGATGAAGATCCGTTGCCCCATGTCTTAAGTCGAGATTTAAGACATGGGAAGAGCTGTCTCAATGCATGGGCCTCAATCAATCGTGATGGTGCCTTATAATACATGCTCAACCAATGGTTGAATGTGGCCTACGACCTTAAACATAATTTTTTTTTAAATTAACTAAGCGGCATATTTGTAGATCACCTGAGTAAACTACGACACAATTACATAGCACTTAAGTGCCCCGTGGTGCAGTTCTACATCGCTCAAGTTACCCGCAGTTCATTTTCAAATCACTCAAGTGACCCGCGGCATGTTTTCAAACCAATAAAGACGCTCTCCT
Organism: Pholcus phalangioides; assembly: GCF_987345545.1. NCBI lineage: Eukaryota > Metazoa > Arthropoda > Arachnida > Araneae > Pholcidae > Pholcus > Pholcus phalangioides. The sequence continues at coordinate 9,953,446 of NW_028301609.1, forward strand.
AAACGTTGAACACTTTTGCGGCGGAGTCTGTACAATCTGGTCGTGGGCTAGTCTGGCCCATCTAGTAACCGGTGTTCTTAAGAGGGCTTCCTTCGAGCGTGGAAGAGGAAGAAAGGAAAATAAAAAAAGGTCATGGTGTATGTGCGCAGTGCCAATACCTTCTAGAGCAGAAGGTACCTTCTCTCTAGAAGGTATTGGCAGTGCACAGAAGTTAGAATTATTTAGCTGGCTTTTTACAACTATTGAATCTCCCAGTAATTCTGCACAGACCTGGTCCGAAATGTGCCCACGGCCGTCTTGAGCATCATGGGCCCCCGGGCCAAATGATTTTTCTGAGGCCCTACCAGGCAAATTTTCGAAAATCTCAATGAGATCGGATTTTTGTGAGGCCCCCTTTTCGCTTGAGGCCCCCGGGCCGTGCCCGGGTAGGCATGCCGTAAGACTGCACCTAATGTGCCCGAGCATCGAGTATACCTGTGGCGGTGCTGTTGGCGTGAGTGCGTAAATGTTGGCAGATTTATGATATTAGGAGCGCCAACATTTACGCATTAACGCCAACTTGTCGACAGCACCGCCGCAGTACCCGTATTTTAGAGGACAGACTCACCATATTCGGCTGCCCCGTGGTTTTCCAGAAAATTTCTGGATTTGTTATTTGCTATGAGAAAGCGAAACGACCGGTCCTTCAATGTTCAATGTGATCCCTGAAGCATCAAAAAGTGCTCAATTCTCATGCGAGATTTTGTGCTCGCGATCACTTGATCAACTTTTCAATTAAAATACCCTGTAAAAAATGCATTCAAGAGTTACGATTACATATCCCTATCACGTTGGTGACCCACCGCACAGTTCCAGATCATTTATGTGACTCGCGGCACATTCACAGATCACTGAAGTGGCTGTCGAGTACTTGAGTCGCCCGTGACACGTTTCAATCCAATGAGCTAAGCCTGCCCTCTCCTAAAGAATGAGTACCCTCTTACCATAAGTGGTGTTCTTTGTTTGATAAGTATAGGCACTGCTCGTGACCCGAGAAAGGTTGAAGACCCCTGGTATAGGACCTACGAGTTTTAACGATCAAATCGTCTCCGTCGTATATCTGTGGCTTAATACGGTGCTTTCTTTTCAAAACTATTTTGAAAAGAAAGCACTGTACCACATAATGGGCCATTCAAGTATTACGTGATCAGATTTTCAGCCATTTTTGACCCCTCTCTCCTTGTCAGCAAAACACTGACCCCTCCTCCCCGTCAGCAAAATTTCCGTCTCCAGCAGCTTTGAATATTTCATATCTTCAAAAGGGGGTGGTTGATGACGTAAGAAACCTTCAAACCCACCTTCCCCTTGTCATCAAAAGTCAGCAAATCCGAAACCCCCCCCCCCCCCAACCTCGATGCTGACGTAATACTTGAATGACCCCTAACACATAACGTTTTTTTCTCATTTGCATAGTACTGCCACATAAACACTTGAAGAGCGTTGTATGTGGCAGGACTTGACAAATGGAAAAAAAATTCCTTCTAAATAATTTTTTTTTTTACTTTTCCAGACTTATTTTGACCCGCTGTACATATTACGAGGCACGTCATTCTGAAATCAAAACTTTGTGTCATTCTTAGTCTTATTTAACAAACCATAGAACATTTTCGGCGGCAATACCGATTTTATTGTCGCCATGGCAACCTGGCGCTAGGGATTTGTCAAGCCCTTGTATATGGTGCGGTAGGATTTTAAACTTAACGCACTGTGCATCACATAGGTAGTTGATAGTAATTTTTGCTTACAAACACTCGAGGGGGGTCAGAACGCTCGCCATCATCGACACCCCCCCTCCGGAATCCATGACTGGGTTGGAGCCCCCAGAGCTTTTTCTTGATTTTCCCACACCGTTGATACACACGGCCGTGGGCATTATTCATCACGGTCGTTTCATTTTTTTTTCTATACTGACATCACATCAGTTCAAGGGCTCATCTACGGTTGTGCAAACGTCGATCGTGTAAGATGCACCTTGCAATGCAACGGAAGTTTGAAAAAAAAAAAGAGGAAAAAACGGCTTCACACACACGCATATTTATAACTCGTATCATCCGAGAGAAGAGATAACACGAGTCCAAATTCTAAAATAAAAAAAAAAACGCTCCCACGAGTAGCTCCGAAACGAGCGATTCATTAACCAGCCATAAAATTATAATAAAAAAAAAAGGGGGGGGGGTCCCATTCACATGGCATTTGTGTAATGAGCCAAAGCATCATCATTATTATTATCATACTCCACTGGCGATAAAGAGAAGGAAAAAAAAAAATGACACCACGGTCAATGACGTATTAGTTCACATTCAGTTGCTGGTTCTAATAAGTCACGTGGTCCACACCACATACAATTTTATTTTTATTTATTACGCGTGCGTTGCTTTTTTTTTGCTATTTATTACGAGACCTCGGAAGGTCAAATAGGAAGAAAAATAGTAAAAAAAAATAAATAAAACCAGTTCACATGATCGCCATTTTTGTTTTCTTTCAACTTTCTCTCAGGACAGGAAATGATAGTGATGATGATGATAATAATGTCTTCGTCTTTTTCTCGCTTGATTGGAGCCCTTAAGAAAGAGCGATATTGACCTTAATATTAAAACCAAAAGAAACTGTATCAGTTGGTAAGACGACGACGCAACTCAATAACCCACGGGATGTTTATTTAATGCTGATTAAAAAAGTCTTAATAAACTGATGACTTGTAGACCCTTCCTCATGCGATTATTATTTTTTTTTTTGAAGGCTTCATTCGTGCGTTATGTTATTCGATACATGGCAACGGACAGGCTCGTCGAACTTGGTATTGGGATGTGCTGATTGAGAAAGAGAGGGCCGCCAGAAAATGGGGAATTTCGGAGAAGTGGCAATCTAGAAAGAACTATTATGTAAGGTAGTGGTTCTCAGATTTTTTAGCAACACGTGGCTTCCTTGTATTGGTCATAGTTTATTCGTGGCTCTCAAGATAGTAGTAAATCGTAAGAAGCGGACGTATCCGTAAAAATGCGCAAGAGACGTTTGTCCTCGCCGAAGAAGTTCGTAACAAGCGTACGTACTCCTAGAAATGTGCGGAAGACGTTCGCCCTTTCTGCAGATGTTTGTAAGAAGAGTACATATTCTCTTAGTGAAATGCAAGAGACTTGTGCCTTTTCCGTAGAAATCCGTACGTGGCATTTTCACTCCTAGAATTATGCAGGAGACATTTGCTCTCCTTATAAATTAGTAACGGCCGTATTCACCAACAATCCTTTAACCTGCGATTGTAGTTTAAACTCTTTCGCGATGACTACGGCCATAACTTTAACGTGTGGATTTACATCTACTGACATCCACCGTGCCGTGTCAGACACGACAAACTTCTTGAACATGCCTGTCTACGCCTGCGCAGTCACGATATGCTAGATATGAATGCGTTCATCGGTTTTATGTTGAAGAATTGTTTGCTGTGCCTCGAGATGTGAATCCCCCCTTATCCATAGAAATAGACCACAGCTCTTTCTGTAGGAATTCGCAAGAAGGGCACCTAGTCATGCAAATATGCAGGAGACATTCGTGCTCTCTAGATATTCGTGAGAAGCTTACTCTTAGAAATGCGAAGGAAGATTGCGTACCTCTTTCCCAATCTCCGAGACGTGCTCCCCCCCCCCCCGTATGCGTAGGAGGAGTACGTTCCACTAAAAATTCGAGAAAGTGTTTATACGCCTAAATATGCGTTTTGGGTGCGAAAACTTCAAAAGAGCATACAAGAAGTATTAGCCCCCTCCCTCTCACAAGAAGTATTCAGGAGTTCTTACTTTTCTTACAAATTTGTGGGAACTCTGTGCATCCTTATATAAACGTATAACGTATAAGAAGCATGCGTTGCCCCCTTTTACATTGAATGAAAACCACTGTTTTGTATTTTTTTATTGCTCTACTCGTTTTCTCGCCATTTTTGATTATTTCGCAAAACCCCCTGGAGGTGAGGTAGACCCACTGGTCTACAAAATAACCACTTCAAATCACTAAACAAACACAGAAATCACCATTCGTGATGGACAAATGCTGGTGACTTACAATTTGAGTACCACTGATGGGAGAAATTCTTCTGACCAGAAAAAATTATTGACACTATCGGGGTTCATAGCATGGTAATCTAACATTCTTGATGTCATTGTTGGTGATTATTAGTTTTTAAATCGTGACCAAAAATTGTTTTGTTTCCGAAGTTCTCAACAATGAATTTGTTTCCGAAATTATCAGCATTGAATTTGTTTCCGAAATTATCAGCATTGAATTTGTTTCCGAAATTATCAGCAATGAATTTGTTTTCGAAATCCCCATTGCAACAATTTTTGTTTCCGAAATTCCCATTTCAACAATGATTTTTGTTTCTGAACAAATGATCAACAATGATTTTGGTTCATCGCAATTATATATTTTATTTCCGAAATTATCGACAAAAATACACTGACAAAATTCAACATTAAATGAATAAAATCTCGTAATTCCCGTTTTATTATACCGTATTCAGTTCTGATTAATGTCACATCTCCGGTTCGAATAAAGAACATATTTTCATTCATTCAAACCGAGCACAACTCCGGTCTATCACCTTAGGCAATTTAAATAAAGTACAACACTTTTTATTAAAAGTATGGGTCAATAATATTCTTATCGAACAATTAAATTCGACCAACCAGAAAATGGTGTTGGTCAGTGTGACATACACACAAATATATCCGTTGTGGAAATGATTTGAGAGGGATGATTACCAAACGGAAACTTAGACAAGCAGGAGGTAAAAAAACATTGGTTGAGATGAGAACAAACTTGGCGACGCGTACCCTTTGAGTATCACTGTTGGGGCAAATTCCAGGCCAAAGTTAAAAATTGGCCTTATCGGTTTGAATATATCCATAAAAAATATTAATCCAACATTCTTGCTGCCATTGTTGATAATTTTTGACCATGATTAAAAACTAATAATTGTTTCCGAAATTCTCACCAATGTATTTGTTTCCAAAATTCTCTTTGTGTCCAAAATTCTCAACAATGTATTTGCTTCCAAAATTCTCAACAATGTATTTGTTTCCAAAATTCTCAACAATGTATTTGTTTCCAAAATTCTCAACAATTTATTTGTTTCCAAAATTCTCAACAATGTATTTGTTTCGAAAATTTTCAACAATGATTTTTTTCCGAAATTCTCAATGATTCTCTTTCTGAAAGTTTCATCACAATAGTGATCGTGTTTCCGAAAACAATACACTGACAAAATTCAACGTCAAATGAATAGAATCTCATAACTCGTTTTACAATACTGTATTCAGTTTTGATAAATGTCATTCTTTGATTCAAATAGTATCAACAATGTTTTATGTTAAAATTATGGGTTAACAATATTCTTATCGAACAATTGAATTCGACCAACCAGAAAATGATGTTGTACAGTGTGGCATAAACACAAATATATTCGTTGTGGAAATGATTTGAGAAGGGATGGGATGTTATGATGACGAAACAAAAACTTATGGCTGCAAGCATGAGGTAAAAAACATTCGCTGACATTGAAATTCTTTTGATTTGTGAATGGTTGTCATTTCTCCACGGAAGAGGGGTGTTTATTTCTCTCTCTTTGGCACAAGAATTTGAGGATTGTGAATTTTTTATCGCCATGTTTTTCTCCTCCCCCTGTTCTATAGTATGAATTGCGACACCATTGCACGAATCCCCGCTTTAAATGCGTAGCTTCAGATTTTTGCATATCTTCTCTACATCTAGGGTATACGCGTCATTTTTTCGTGAGTAAAAAAATGACGAAAATGATATTGTGTTGATGATTTGTTGGGCTCAATTACTGTCAAACACATGGAGGTCATGCAGTATGGTATACTGCCTTGTACGGTATTTTTCTGGTTGTTTATTATCGCAGAAGAGCACCCGTTTCCAGCGCTTATTATATGGCCGACCACACGTAACGAGCGAAGTATTCTGAAGAGTTTTTTTTTTCCCTGGTCGTATATAACGCGAAATTGAATGAATGCGACTACTGTGAGACGAAGACTTTTCTTTGGGAGCTTGAGAACGCTCGACAATACATTTTTGTTGTGGGTTTTATAGTGTATGATTGATTGTTCTGGCTACATCTGGCAAAGGTCTTCTCGTTGACGTAATTATGACTGAATGCTTTTCGATCAGTCAGCGAGAGAAATGGTTTTCTTGAAGTTTGTGGCACCCTTGGGTAGTAGTATTAGAATTTTTTAAGTAATCTTAAACTGACTCTCTCGAGTCACTTCTGTGGCTGAGAAAAGTTCCGTGGCACATTATTTGGGATGGGGAGGGGCCGGGGAGAGTTCTACCATGTAATCGCAGTAACCTAGAGTTTCACAGCACAATATTTGATAACCGAGCTCAAGGTTAAAATTTTCATTCTTTAAGTCTAGCGTTCACAACTACGCCAACTCTGTTGATGTTCGTTCTATCCATACTATGTTATGTGCTCTCGACAAAATTTTACAACGCGGGTCGTGGAAGAGTCCCTTTTTGCTCATCCTGGTCGTTTTTTCCCCGAAAGTTTCATTGTTTTCTCAACAACGATTTTGCTTCCGGAATTCTCAACAATGATTTTTTTCCGAAATCCTTAACAATGGTTTTGTTTTCGAAAGTTTCGTCGTCTTTTCAACAGTGATTTTTTTTCCGAAATTCTCAATAATGATTTTTTTGCCCGAAGTTCTTGAAAATGGGTTTGTTTCCGAAAGTTTATTGCAAACAAAAATAACACATAAACAAATATCACATACAAAATCTGGAGACAACCGTCCGAAAAGCACTATCAAACATTCTCGTAATACTTTTTTTTTATGACCAAATGGCTCGTGTTGCGGCAAGAAATTCATAATTATCACGAATTACTGTTCTCGTATCTTTTTTTAAATCATATTTATGCATTTCGCAAATGCCCTGTGTCTAGCTGGACATCAACAGTTTTGAGAACATCCGAATCTCGATTCCAAAGAAACCGAAACCGTATGGTCTGAATACAGAGGCACCGAAATGAAGAAAAAAGCAATCATTTAGGACGCTCTACGTTGCCAGTTGTCCCGTATGTGCGGGACTCGACAACACCATCTGTAGTAAATGGTGTTGGGCTCTCTCAAGCCCTTAATGCCGAAGGGAAGAGGTGCGTTGTATTGTGTGTATTCATTAATTATTGGAGGGCTGAGCCCCTTCCTAAAATTTATCCAAACGAATGCTTAAACAGTTGCAGCTCCCTGGTTCCCACATCCATGTCTGGAAAATTGATGACGGGTTCTGATCCTAAACATGCAACGTTTCGGGTGCAAGATAAGCCCTCGTTAATTCAAAATATATGAGATGTCTTCAAAAAAAAACATTCATGGTATAAGTATGGTGGAATATACAGGCTCTGTTATACCTCTCTTCCGTCAATGGAGGGAAACAACGACTGCTTGACTGCTTCTAAGTTTAGGGTAGCATTACCGAGTCCATCAACATGAGATACCCTCTCCCTCCAGCACAAGCCTTTGGAAGATGGAGTTTTTTTTTTCTGTCTAGCAGTCGCTTGCTTTATTTTATACACATGCCAGAGTAGTACAAAATTTCCAGGGGCCTCTTTTATCCTTCTCTTCCCCCCCCCCCCACGCACAATGTCTGGGATGTGAAAGAAGTGGGGGCCCTTTATATTCTACACGTCGTGCAAGATGTTGGTTGTGTTGCGTTGGTTTTTGTGGGTGACGTGGAGGAAAAAATATAAAAAGAAGCCCTTCTTCCCGGTTTTTAGAGATTTAAAATTAGGTTTTTCCTTGTCGCGCAGACAAGAAATTAAGCCCTGCTTCTTCCCTCACACCTACATCCCATGGGAAAGATTTTTTTTCTCCTATTTCATTCACTAGTTGAAAGACGTTGCGAAATCGTGCTGAGAGAGAGATGGAGTTTGTGCTCGCTCGGTTTTGTAGTGCGCGCGTGTATATTTATGTTTTGGCTTCTGGGTTATGGTTCACTGGAACATGTCTGCTTTTTAGTCCTGCGTTTCATCAAGCCCTCTATCGAAATGTGGGGCCTGCGCTAAATTCTGGAGGGGCTCCGTCATGATATCGGAGGTTCATTTGGAAGTATGTACGTGTTTCGAATTCTGAACAGATATCTACGAACAGAAAACATTGTCAGAAAGTTGGAGTAATTCGGTAAGCATCGAAAACATTCCGTCGGAGGAGCATTTGCTGCCTGGGTATTGGGAAAATGTTTGCTGCTGGGCATTGCCGGGAAAACATTTGTTAATGCATTGTCGGAAAGCATTGATTGTTGGGGCGTTTGGAAAAGCTTTCATTTGCTGACGCGTTGTTGGGAAAGCGTTCGAAGCATTTTCAACACAGCATTTGCTATCGAGTCTGGCATTGTTGAGAAAGCATTTGTTGTGCCGAATCGGGCATTGTCGACAGAGCATTTGTTGCCAAGTCGTTCATTGTCGAGTGTTTGTTGCTAAATAAAAATCGGGCGTTATCGAGAAAGCATTTGTTGCCGAGGAACTAGGAATTGCCAAGAAAGTATTTACTAACGAGTCCGGCATTGTTGAGAAAACGATTGTTGCCGAGGCAGGTGTTCTCGATAAAACATCAGTTGCCTTGAATTCATTTAAGAAGAATCCAAGGTATAATCCAGAAAGCACCCGTCAACAAATTCTTTTCCGACATTGTCAAGAAGCCATTGTTATCGCTGCATCGTCAATAAGCAATCATTTTCTAGACATCGTTGGTAAAACATCCGAAGGAATGCCGGGGAGGCATTTTTTGCCAAGTCATTATTGAAAACCACAAAAAATACACGCGGTTCCTTGGGAACTTTTTTCTTGCATAACGGAACGCATGTAAGAAAAGCAAACTAGTACATGTACACCACGCATATATATACCATCCGTGTCGGCGAATCCTAATCCAGTATTAATTACTATAAATTCTGTCTCGCACTTTGGTGTTTAGTGTGTTCAAGTATTTTGCTGTTCTCGGGAAAAGTCATCTCCTAAATATCAAGGAAAAAAAATTGTCAATACACTATTTCCTCAAGTAAATATTTCAGTTAAGAATGCTTAATTGCGTAAGAATTCGTAGAAAATGAAAGTAGCATGACAGAAAAGAGACTTATGGGGGCGAGAAAAAAGTCAAAATGAATTTTTTTTTTAAAAGTAAATGACCACTTGAGAGTATATCGAAAGCCAGTTTTGTTATTCCCCCCCCCCCCCGAAGTTGAATAAAAAAAAAAAATCGCCATATAATGCATGAAAATAGGATCGTATCTGCAAGTGCTTTGAGGATAGAAGAGAAGAGCACTTTTGGTGCTTCTTTTTTCTCTTTCTTTTTTTTTGGATCCATTCCAAAGTGATGTCAATGCTGCCATGTGTATGTGTGAGCGAAGAAGATGCTCTTTTGCGTGTCCTGAGTGTAGCGACAGCATCAGGGTGTCGTTTCCTGGTTGCAATCTTCCATTTTTCCACATATGAGTCCTAGACGATACAATAAAATAAAAATGTTAACATCCACAGTACACTAAATTGTACCATTCTATGGTAAAAGAAAATATGCTTTCGAGGGAAAGGGAAGAAAGCGATGATAACGACATCTCTTGCTACAACCCGACAGTTAGACGATATGGTATATTCTCATTTCTTTCTTTTTTTTTAATACGTATCATTTTTTCGAAAATGTGATCATTTCAAGTCACTGATGGGGTGCTTTACGAACATCGTTATCTGCAGCAGCGACTGTGGGATTTGGAGAGTTTTTCTTCTCCAAAATGTAGCAGAGAAACTGTTGCTGTGTTAAGGTTACATGGACGGAGTTAAGTCGTCATAGGATAGATTTTTTTTTGGCTCTTATCTAGGATATGTTGGTTGGGAATTGTTATTATGAACATTTACGAAGATTTTATTTTGTCAAACTCGCTAAAGTTTCTTAATGCTCCATATTGCAGTGGTTCTTAAACTTATGAATCCCGTGGCTCCTTGCCTCAGCGGTCATTGTGAAATCTACGGTGCGCTCACGGCAATAACTATTGTAAAAGTCTTGTAATCTCCGATGCCTTCTGGTCACCGTCATCGTCTTTATTTGGCCGACACCTATACCTCGACTGAAAAGAAATAGTCACTCGCGTCCTAGCTGATTTTCTAATCACCAAGTAGTCGCATCATCAACATCGCCTTCTAGATGGGACTTCCCTGGGAACAGTTACGCTCACTTTCAGAACTGTCTGGTTTCGTATGTCACATCACGATTCATATGAAATCATTGTTGCGATGGAACTTTTGGAAATGAAATCATTGTTGCAATGGAACTTTTGGAAATGAAATCATTGTTGCGATAAAACTCTCCACTGCAAAATCATTGTTGCGATAAAACTCTCCACTGCAAAATCATTGTTGCGATGGAACGTTCCATAGCAAAATAATTGCTACGATGAAACTTTCCATAGCAAAAACATTGTTGTGATGAAACTTCCGGAAACAAAAAAAAAAAACAGTGTTGCGAGGAAACTTTCGGAAACTGAAATCACTGTAATGTTTTAAATATGTGATTTTTTTTTTTTTTTGTTCGGAACCACTTGACTAGCGTCACTAAACCACAAAAAGGGGAAAAGGCATATTGTTTGAAATGTTTCCATGTGCTATCTCGTGCGATCATCATCACATATGAAAAACGGTTTCTGGTTTCATTGCCAGTGGAAGGACTATCGTGTCCATGTGTTGTAGTGTTTCCCAAAATGGGCGATATCGCCCTATCGGGTACGTTGAAAAGGGCCGCGAAGGGGTACTAGAAGCTACGTGTGCACTCAAGAAAAGGGGCCGCTGAGAAATCTTTCTAATGGCGTGGGGGGGGGGGTTGATAGTTGGACAAATAAGTTTATATATACTCTCCGCGTCATTTTTAAATTACTGTCTCGCGTCCAAATATTCTTCGTTTCGAAAAGACGAGACATTTCCTAACACGTATAAGACTCGCCCTCTCAATAAAAACTTCCATTACCGTATGCACGTAAGGTATTTCGATTCGAGTATCATCATACGAGAGATGTAATTTTCCGTCTTGTATCTGCCATTGGGTAGAAAGAAGAGACAACACGAAATGTCTTTTCTTTTTCTTAGATTACACGTCTTGTACGAGAGAAGAAAACTTTCATCTCTCGTGCTGTCCCTGAAAATATTATTAGCAAAAAAGAAAAGCCGTGCACCGTTGGTGCATGGCGTGGTGCTGAGCAATAAATATACGTGCGTACGAAGGAAAAAAAAAATGGTACTTGAGAGTAAACTGCCAGGTACGAGAGTGCGTGTCTCGGTATGGTTATTCGAGAAATGCATTGGGTGACATGCTTGGTTGCGTACATATGTACGTACGTTGAGGTTCATACTCTTCTCATGCAATGGGTCTTTAGTCTGTCTTCCTGTTTTTTCCCATCCTGTTGATGGGAGGAGACATTTTTTATACGTGTGTGTGTATATATATTCTTTTTTTTTCTTGTCTAGTAATATGACTGACCTATTGTGCTGCTTTCTCTTATTATATGCCATTTTCTTTTCTATTTTCACTAAATGTTTTGTGCTGAGTGACTTCGTGATGTTTGTTTTACTTTTTTTTCGTACTTTATTTGATGTTTGTGGAGGTTTAGGGGTCTCTGTGGAATTCTGAATAGTGACGAATCTTCTGGGGATAGGGGTTCTGTCGTTTATTCGAATGCTAAATTCAACAATGGGTTGAATGAATATATATATTATTTTTCAAAAGCTTTATTTCAAAAGTTTTATTTATACGTCTTTTATTTCATTTCGCTTTTTTATTGGAACAATGACTTTTCGAGAGAGTAATTTTTATCGCAATTAAATAGCTCTCAGTAGTTTGACAAAAAAAACTGGTTGATATTGAAACTGGTCTCAGTCAATATTGAAAATAGATCAATAATCTATCCCGATAAGATCGTCAGAAGTTGTATATTTTATTTGAAACATTGTTTTTTTTTTTAATTTTTTTGAAACTATAGTTTTTCAAAGTTTTATTGTAACAATTTCTTTTTTGAAAGTTTTGTTGAAACAATTTTTTTTCCCGTAAACATTATTCCAACAATGGCTTTTTTGAAAACATTATTGCAAAAAATTCTTTTCTGGAAGTTGGAAGTTTTTTTTGAAACAATTTATTTTGTGAAAGTTTTATTGAAATTTATTTTCAATTTATTTTCTGTCAAAATTTATTTGTTTAAACAATTTATTTTCTGTAAGTTTTCTTCAAACAGTTGCAAGATTCAATAAAACTTTCAGAAATCAATTGTTTACAACAATGAGTTTATTTTTGTACGTTTCACGTTTTTTTTCTCCATTTTTTCCTTCATTCGTAATTCCAATCTCGGGATCGACTGCAAGCAATTTAAACCCAGTCTAAATATAAATAGCGCCAGAATTCACAAAATGATCTCATTGGCGAGAAAAAAAAATATCTATAGATAGATAGATAAATCCTTATCTTTTTTTTTTTTTGCGTCAGAATTCCAAATGGATATTTGGAGTAAAGTCGGTTTATTGCAATTTGGTCACAAATCGGTTGCAAATATATTTTTGGTCTCAGTGATGCCCATTCAGAGAGATTGGAATGTGTATTGGGGGGAAAAAGTGAAATGATAACGGATCAATATCGATCGATTTTCACAATTGAATTGGTGGATATCCCCTGTGCGGATCCTCGAACTGTAATTTTCTACGATATCGGCCTTTTTTTTTTTCCTTCTCTTTTCTATCTCTCTCCATATTTTTCTTTTGATACTATAATATTTAAAATATTATCTCTGCGTGTTCTTGGTTACACTTTGAGCTGTTCTCAAAATAGATCTTTCAAAAAAACAAAAAAAAAATTCTGTCGAATGGGGGCGAGACGGCATTAGTATTCGATTCCTCTACTTTTCGTACATTGTACTTTAATAGGATTTTTTTTGTGTGTGTGGCGAGATTCTAATAATTTGGCGGAAACGGGATTTTTTTCCCCTTCATTTTTCTCTATAAATATATGAATGCGTAGTTTAATAATAATAAAAAAGGGGTGTGCGTGCGTGTGTTGAGCTAGTGAGTCTGTCAGGCGGCGTGATGACTCAGTGGCTTCTTGGTATGGATCCATGGATCTATGTATGAAATGTCTGGCGATCTTTTTTGGACTAGACCCAATGGCGACTCCTCGATTTTGCTATTTTTTTGCATTTTTTTCCCAATCGCGTGGACGCACGAGTGACATCTTTTGGCCGAATCAGACACTGGCGGGAAAGTTTTCTTTTCTTCCACCGCGTCTTGGATTCCTATCCCCCCCCCCACCCCACTGTACATATTTGGCAATTATTATTTTTATCTCATGGTTATCGTTATCTTTTTATTCTTATAAAAAGAGTGGAATTTCACCATAACACGTGGCTGAGTCGGAGATGAGGTCATTGGAATGTTCGGCGAGTGATTCATAATGATGGCGTGTGTTTCTCATGGTTTTTATTTTTATTTTTTCCCGAGAACGATAAGACACACCTGTCAGTGTTAAGTGTCATTAGTATTTCTTTTTTTTTAGGGCGCCATCTTTATAGGCGCCCGAGTTTAGTTCGTTGGTGTGCGTCTTATCGATTTTCATATTGTGTTATGAATATTAGGTGGTTATTTGTCTAAGGTGGCGCCAGATGTCAAGACTTTATCCGATGGGATATGGCTAGCCGTCATTGTTTGGGAGCGGAATATATATATGGCCCGTTGCTGGTGTGGTTGTGAATAGAAAGTGACTGATATGGTGTTTGGCGTGATTCTAGGTTCTGAGTTGTAAGTGGATGAGGGATTGGGAATTCCAGGACCTTCCTCTGAAACAACAATGAGAATTTGATACCGTTGAAACTCGCTATGGCGAGCCCGGCTTATAAAGAATGAACTTATAACCAGTGGCCATATCTCAAGGCACTTCGGTGGCCCCTATATTGTCGTGAGATTAGGTGGTTACTTCATGGAATCAGTCAAAATATTTATAGCTTCGTGGAATGACAGTCCCAATATTTTACAGCTTCTTGGACATAAGCTGACACAGGTGCGAACCACTGCGATTGTGTGCTATAATGGCCACCTCCCATCTATGCCAATAATACAATTATTTTACTGAACGGGGAGGGGGGAGGGAATTAATCGTATCCGCCCGTATTCTTGGAATGATGGCCCCAAAATTTCACAGCTTTATAGAATCGCATCTCAAATATTTCACACCCCCGTGGAATGGCGGCCACAATATTTTACAGCTTCATAGACTCCAAGCTACAGTATTTTGCAGTTTCGTGAAATTACAGCACCTCCCCCAGGGCCGTCTTAAGAGCATCATGGGGCCCCCGGGCCAAGTGGTTTTTCTGAGGTCTTCTCCAGGTACATTCTAGAAAATTTCAACCAAATCTCATTTTTGTGTGGCCCCTTTTCTCTTGAGGCCCGGTTGGGCCCATGCGTTAAGACGGCACTGACCTGCCCCCCACTCCTAGGTATTTTACAGCTTCATGGGATTTCACCGCCAATATTTTATACCTTCATGGAATCCCAGCTCCAATGTTTTGTAGCTTCGTAGAATGACTTCAATTCGTTTAGAAGGCCCTTTCACACGTGACGAACATTGCAAGTGTCGCATGTTTGTGTCTGCCTCACGCCAAAACCCAGAAATTGCAGTCACACGCCTTTTGGATCAGGTAAATGATGAGAGGTTGGGAAACATGTCTCAAGAAGACATGTTTTCCCCCCTCATCAACATGAATGATGTATGGATTGCAATGCCGGGTTGTGAGGGGATGTGTCATATTCCTCGATAATACGTAGTCGACTTGGCGTTCCTCCGACCCCCCCCCCCCCCCCCCCACAGGAGCATCCATCCTTGGGCGCATCTTGTAGGTAGAGATGCTAATCTAAGATTCTTATATAAATCTTTTTTTTTTCCCGACTGGAATCAAGGGTTTATTTTCGGTGTTTTCCGACCGAAACCGCCAACTTCTGTTTACACACACGCTTCCTCTTTCAGATTCCACGTTAATGGGAATTTCAGCCTAAATTGAGGGTAGTTTTCGCCTCCACCTTCGTGCCTTTTCATCCGATTTCATTTGACGTGAGGCACCGGGGAATTTTATCTTGCCATGAATTATCTTAGAAAATATCACCACTAGGATAAAATTCAATCCGTTTTGCTTATGGATCCGCATCAAAGAAGTAACCCGAAGGATAAATAGCAGATGAATATTTCACAAAAATGCAGCGGAACCTCTCTAAAACGAGCCACACCATTCCTCCATTAAATGGCCCTTATGGACCACAACATGAGGCAGTGGTTCCCAACCTTTCATGCTTCCAGTAATCTTTAAATATGCTTGTATATCCTTTAAAATGCGATTGGAAGCATGCTTGGAAGCTGTACTCAGTTCTAGAACTACTACTACTTAATCGTACATGTACTTCATACACATTCCTCTGCGGAATTTCTAATGAATTGGTATACGCTAGAACGTGTGTGCGTGGAAATATGCCCAACGTATGATTGCTGGTGCTGCCATCTGTCTTTGATATAGAATGGCATAAGAAATAAGGCGCACACTTATTTGTAAGTTTCATTAAAAACACATTTGTATTCTGAGACATGCGTTAGACACGTGTGTACTCTTAGAAATGTGCAGGAGACGTTCGTATTCATAGAAATGTGCGGGAAATACGTTTAACTCACAGAAATGCACGGGAGTCGTGGGTGCTCCAAGAAATGCACAGGAGGCGTGCGTTTACCCTCTGAAATGCATAGGAAGCGTATGTGCCCCTCTTACAATGCGCAAGGGTATGCACGTAACCCCCACTCCCCCCAGAATGCGCCGGAGATGCGTACGTCTTGAAATGCGCCGGAGATGCGTACGTCTTGAAATGCGCTGGAAACATGCTTACGTCTTGAAATGCGCTGGAAACATGCTTACGTCTTGAAATGCGCTGGAAACATGCTTACGTCTTGAAATGCGCTGGAAACATGCTTACGTCTTGAAATGCGCTGGAAACATGCTTACGTCTTGAAATGCGCTGGAAACATGCTTACGTCTTGAAATGTAGGAGGCTCGCTACAAAAATGTGCAGGAGAGGTTTGCACCCATGGAAGTACGTGTTAAATGTGCTTTGTTCCCAGAAATATATTGGGACAGGCGTTTATCTCTTGAAATGAAACGGGGAGGGTCGGCTCGAAGAAATGCGCAGCAAGCGTGTTGTGTACCCCCTTAAAATGCACAGAAGGCGTGCGTGCACCTCCTTTAAATGAGCAGGACGCTTACCTGCTCCCTCCCCCCCTTTTCGAAATGCATAAGAAGCGCGCTTACTCCAAGAGATGCGCAATAGACCTTTTCACAGGAGTGCATTTCTACTTCAAAAAAAAAAAAAAAAAAAAAAAAATATATATATATATATATATGCGCGGAGGTGTGCCTATTCCTAAAAAATGCGTGAGTTTGCCTAGAAATGATAGGAAGCTTCAATAACCTCAACCCTCCCTTGTGAATGTATGTCATGAGCAAGGCCCGGATGTAGTTAACCTACAAAATCTTAAAAAAAGACCATAAAAAATGGCCCGGAAAAAATCCCCAAAAATGACTAAAAATGCTGCTAAAATAACAAAATAAATTTCTTCAGAATTTTATTGGCAGAAAGAAAAAGGTAGAAGAAAAAAAATTTTCATAGTATCTATTGAAAATCACATTAATTGTCAACATTAGATTTCATCAAAAATTGCCAATGGAATTTTTCAAATAAACAATTCATAATTTATGAGTGGATTAGGAAAACTACAAGACCGAATAGGAATTTCTGAAAAGACAAGATAAACTTCTCTCATCATCAACAGATGTTCCTGAGGATATTAAGGGGAAGGGTGATATCTGATCCACGCAGTTTCAATTTCTCTTCAATTTCAAAAGTTCTAGACGTTTCCGAAAGCCACCAAAATTTTTTTTGCCGGCAATAAGTTCGCCTTTTCCCTTCATTTTTATCAAATTTCATGATATCAAATTGCCCGACCCCCACTTTTAGCACTGACTTTACCGATGGGTATCAATAAGCTCCATACTTTTCTTCAAGGTTGAATGGTGGAAACCAGAATGCTGAAGATTGATCCTATACGTCATCAGTTGCCTTCAATATTCCCAAGGCAAAACGAAGCCTCACGAAGTCTTACTGCATGCAGCATTCTTCCTGATTAAAGTCATTCAACATGTTTCAGATTTCAAAATTCTCTCTGTAGCACATGCAAGTGTACTAATGCTAGTTCCCTTTTATGTAATGAAAATTCTTCTCTCTCAACATCCCATATAAGATCAGAATTTCTTAAATTCACTTTCATTTATTGTTTGGTTAAGCTTGTCTAGCTCTTGGAATTTTTAATATATACTAAATTTACCTGGAATTGATTCTAAACCTTGTTTTTCATCTATAAAGGAAGATATACAAGTGAAGTGATGAAAGTAATGAATTTTTTTTCGCTTAAAAATTTTTTTAAGCCTATTTTTAGTATTGAAAGAAAATTTCAAGAGGGAAAAAAATATCCTAAAAATGCCCCTAAAACATAAAAAAATTCCTTAAAAGTGCAAAAGCATTGCAAAATGTAAAAAAATGCAAATGACATCAACATCAGGGTCTTGGTCATGACTAATGTTTCGCATTGTTCAATCTTTTTATTTGTTCTTCGGGGATTGCTGGTTTTTTGTCGGTGTCCCTGAGGACCCCATAGTACGACAGTTTAGGATTCACTGGTACAGGGTAAAGAATTGGCCACATATATATGGCAAATGGCTCTCCAGAGAGCTAGTTATATCTAACAAAATTCCGCAACACTTTTTCAGACGCACTATCGCCTTTCCCGTTGATTACTCAGCGCGAATCGCTAATGTCCTGCATTTACTACGCGCTTTTTTTTTCCCATTGCTGGTGAAAGTCTTGCATTAGTTCCGGTAGAAAAAAATTTGACCCCATCAATGTTTGTCCTGCTTCTTGTAAGTT
The DNA here is from genome assembly GCF_987345545.1 of Pholcus phalangioides. NCBI lineage: Eukaryota > Metazoa > Arthropoda > Arachnida > Araneae > Pholcidae > Pholcus > Pholcus phalangioides. Next base: position 9,971,516 of record NW_028301609.1, read on the forward strand.
CGGGAACCATTTTGAATGTATAGTAATAATATAGTAATGGAAAAAAAAGGACACTTTCACTATATCTTTTGCGTATCGCGGTAGAGTGGGCATCTGTGTCACCGGATAGGACTCTGAAAGAAAAATAAAGCTAAAGCTCTCTGGATCTTTGAACGTAGGGAAGGAGGAAGCCTAATTTGCATATTTTTTTCTGTGTTGCTGGGGATTTGAGTCAAGGTCTATCCTCATGTGTCTCTTTTTTTTCGTTGATGGGGGTCACGTACATCTGTAATGGAGGAGATTGAATGACCATTAACGCGATGACCATATTGTCCGTCCACAATTACATTGTTTGGTTTGCTCTTATCTCGGGAGGCCATCGTTTTGAAGACATTTTTAATGTTAAGCATTTTTAGTGATTTCCGCATTGACAGCTGATGTTTTTTAATCAGATTTTAATGACGGTGGACGGCAAATTTGCACATCTGGGGATTTTTTCTAATTTCGAAGGCCTCATAAGAATATTCTCTGAAAAAGACCTTTTATGCTATTTATATGTTAATTTTTTTTGTGTGTGTTTTGTATGGAAGTCTTAAGGATGCTTCGTGCGACCAGGAAATTCATGATAAAATAGAAAATTTAGGTATGAAACCATTGTGAAATGGATTCGAGAGTTGGTCATCAAGAAGCGAAATGGGGAAGAGGACCTTGGCTTTCTCTGGATGGTATCTGGCGATAACCCTGATTTACGGGAGTAATTTTGTTCGGAGCTTTTCGCTTAATAGGCTGCTCAGACTCAGGGCCGTCTTTTATAGCATGCTCGCAACATGGTAATATTTGAAATTAACATCAGTTGCGCAGTATACTAATCTTAATGGATTAATTTACAGCAGTGTTTCTCGACCTTTTTTACTCCGTGCCCTTCCCCCGATAATGTTTTCCTTCTCGTGTCTCCCCGTCTTATCCAGGGTCTCCTTTATTCCCACCTAGGAACGAGACCCTTCCTACTTATTGAATTTAGTCTATCTTGAATTTATTATGAACAATTTTTTTTATAAATAAGATCGCTCTATGGAACCCTGGGCCAGGCATCACTGAATTCTGGACCCGAACCTAATTTACCGCACACCAACTCCGGTCATATATCGCCATACGGCCATTTCCAGTCAGTGGAGTTTGGGGGGAAATGAAGGTTCCATCTATCGGTGGTCACCCCAGGCTAGGTAGATAAAGAATCCGTGGGCATATTTTTACGGTTACCGTCACAGTAGAAGACGAGCATCTTACCACTGCGTCGGACCCGAACCTGTCTTCAAACTTTTGTGTGTCCGAAACACTGGTAAAAACTTCACCTACATTGCTTTATCCACCAATGTCACTATCATAATGAAAAAATCCTCATGGACGCGCCAGAAACCACAAAATTAAAAAACGAGCTGTAAATCGTACACCTTGCATTTTATAGGACTCAAATTGGCATATTTCCAGTGATTTGCTGAAAATACCTTTTTCGCAAATCGCATTCAAATTTTCATATTATTCCCATTTTTATGAATTTTTAAACTATTCACGAATTTATGTTGCACTCCCGTACATTAAATTTTGATGTAAAACAATAAAGAAATTCGAATTTCACAATTAAAAAACATTTCGTAGACACTCAATTCATATTAGTGTTCTCAACGGATGGTCCGCGGACCCCCGAAAGCCGGCAAGTTCCCGAAACGGTCCGTGCGATTCACAAAGCAAAGTAGAAAGCAGAATGAAAATACCATTTGACCGTGGGGGACGACGACGACGACTTTGCGCGGCAAATGCTAATTAAAAAAGCACTAATTTAGTGGAGGGGCACGGGGACGGAATCGTTCTTCCAGTCCAGACAGGATCTTGTCCTGACTTTATTGGACTTCTGCCAATCGGGAAGAGAGAGAGAGAGAGTTCGTTCGTCTGTCTCTCTTCTGCTGTTTCATGATTTTCTTTTCTTCCGAGCTTCGCAACAGAAAAGAAAAATGTAAGTCAACACTAAAAACTCGCTTCCCGAACATTACTCCAGAATTATTTCTTTTTTTCTTATGTTTTGTCTTCCGAGAAGAAGAAAAAAGATGAGAGAAAAATGATTCTGGAGAAGAGAAAGAAAAAAACGTGATATATGTACGTACAATGTAGTTGCCCGTTGAATCACTGGGAAGTTTTTCAGTTGTTTTCTGTATTGATTCAGCAGCAGTCGTCTTCTCTCTCTTTTTTGTTCTGTTTTCTTAGTTCTTTTTCTTTCTTTCTTCCCCCCCCCCCACCCCCCTCCATCTTGAAAGAACTTGCTTTTTTTTGAAAAATCTCATCAAGATTCTTTAGTTATTTTTTTTGTTCTGTTTTAAACTTTCGCTAATTGTTGTTTCTGGTATAGAAAAAAAGCATTGTTCGTTGGGATGAAAAAAAAACAAAAGTATGTATTTCTTTGGTTTGGGCTTTTGATTTTAGTGATTCGTACGGGTTTTCCATACTTTTAGGGCTCCGAATTTTAACGTATCTATGTATACTGGGTCCCATAAATTCGTAAATAGTTTAAAAATTCATAAAAATGGAAGTAAATGGTATATTGGAATGCGGTATTTGCGATAAAAAGGGGGATATTTTTTAGGACAGAAAATAATTTAGTTAAAATTTTTGTTCATAGAGGACCCTTCACTATGGTCCGGAAGTAGTAATTGGGCCTGAACCTTTTCAATCGCTGTGTGCAGTTCATGAAGCTTCAGCCGGCAATTCGTGGCTTCAGTAAAACAACTTCACTAATAGTGCTTTATCCACCAATGTCAACACGTCACAATGAAAACCTTGTGTCAGCAACAGGAGAATTCAGAAATGTACTGCTCTAATCGTACACTCTGTATTTTATGCCTGATTTGCGTATTTCCGGTGATTTGCTTTCGTGCAGCGCTCTCTATCGACAAAACATTGAACTTAAAAAAAAACATCACACTTCCTGGAAATAATTTTTTTTAGGAAATAATTTCCTCATGTTCCGGGCGTCGAATCCACCTTTTGCTACAGGCAAAGGCGTCAAAACGCTTTCTTGTCCCAGGTTACGCATTTGTTTCCAGTTGCAAGCTTTGGTAATCGATGATCGGAAGGGGAAGGGGGCACAAGGAGGATTTCGGGATGTGTGATTAATTGAAAAACTCTACCCAACAGCACATACTTAGTTACTACCGCTTTAAACGACAACTTGTTCGATCGGGAGAAATCTAGCCTTGAAATCCCCGCAATTCGAATATCTGGACTATTAAATCGCCTTAACGCCTCAAATATTCGGACAACCATCAATATAATAATTCGGGCTCGGTAGGGATGAGAGAAGCCGCTCGGAATGATGCTCGATTGATTGATCAATTCGGCTTGATTCAAGTTCGAACAGTGACAACCCTCACCGTTTGAAAATAAATACATGCTTGGAATTTATGAAGAGTACACCAACAGCCACAGCCCAAGGGTCTCTGGCTGTTGGTGGATTTGAACGACGCATCTCGGAAGCCCCTGCGACATACGTTAAGAACCCCTGCAATATTCGGGCAACCATCAATATACCATATTGCCCCGACATACCCGGAAATTTGAGTCAGATTCTGGAATATTCTTAAATATCTTAATTCTAAAAACCCATTGAATTGGGTGAATGCGTATTATGATGTGCATTAAATCTCGCTTTTCCCGGCATGCCGGGAGCGGACCAGACGGCAACATTGAAAAAGCGCTGGTGTCCTTCCAGTGTCACGGTACGCCGGTTGAAGTGCGGTAATTATTCTGTCCCAGCGAAGACGAGAGAGAGATGCTCGATTGATTGATCAATTCGGCTTGATTCAAGTTCGAACAGTGACAACCTTCCCCCATTTAAAGTAAATACATGCGTGGGATTTATGGAGAGTGCAAAATCCACCGAATGTCCTTCAGCTCCTTTTTGGCTCAATAATAGTGAGTGTAGAGAGAGAGAGGACGAATGTTTTATCAGTCATTTCGTGAGTGGTCGCAGTAATACGACCTTGCACTTGGGAAATTGAACACACACACATACAACCATTGCACGGGGGGAAGTATATAACTTTATATTCTAGAAGATTTTTGGGGTGAAAGTAGTGCGAGGACAGATTCCTCTCTCTCTACATAGTGATGTTATCGGGTTTCTAGTATGTTCTTGGTCCTCTTTCCCTCCCCGACCAATCCACATCTTTTGCTTCCATTTTCAGTGTATTAACACATGCTTTTTTTTTTTACTTCGCTATTTTATCTTGTCTTGTGGCACTTGATTCATCTTCCTGCTCCCCCGAATCTTTTAATTACGCCCTCTATCGGGTGTCTGGGGGCATCCGTCTCTTGGGGAGTAGAAGTCGTCGTAGGAAAAGAGAGACTGATTGTTATCAGTTGTGTTATTTACGGCCCTTCGTGAATTTCGATCTGTTTTCTTGTGCGCTTGGAGAGAATATCGACTTGTGTCGGTCGGCATTTGAATATTTCTCTAATAAATTTTGTCCTCCCTATTTTGGGACTGAATACTTGTTGGTGTTTTTTTGAGTGGAGGACATAATCTGTAGATTTGTCTATGGGGAATCGGGAGATGTCTATTTTTGATACTTTGGCTCTATTTTAGCGAGTTGTTTGAAGAGATGGTTCTTCCACAGCTTAGAGCGGAGGTTTTTCAACGTTTCATCTCACCGTAGAACACTTGATGTGGTTTAGGGAATATATTTCATGGAACCCTTGATGGTAATGAGACGGTCCTACGGAACCCAAGCAAACACGAATATTTCTCAAATAGATATTTTTTGCGGCAACACCGATGTAAAATTTTACTGCTTTCGATAACCCCTGGAAAAGCTTTTGTGGAATTTCACGTGGAAATCTGTGGCTTAAAGCAGAGGGTTCTCAATCTTTATCAAGTGAGCGTTGTCAATGTCCATCGTGAGAACCAGATTGCCAATATAACATACGGTCACGCTCGAACTAGCAAATGCTATTCCTAAAGCTGGGTCCACACCTAACGCGCTACGCGATTCTGAGCTGCTCAAACAGATTTTATATGGGTGGCTACGCAAAAGCAACCATTAAAACAGCTCGTGCTGTGCTAGCCCCACCTCAAAGCCAGTTTCTGCGCGGGTTGAAGCTGCGTAGTGCTGCGGGTGTAGATACTACTTTACTTACGCAACGAATTTAAACATCGAGCACTGTTGGGTAATTCAGTGTCCGCCATGGTTCTCGCGAGCGATAAGGTCGAAGAGTGTTTGTCATGATTGTAGTCCTAAGACATTTGGGGGATGGTGGGGAAAATCAAGTGGAAGGCGAGTGAGCCATGATAGCTGATTTGGGGGAGGGCACAGTGATCTGAGAAAGAAATTCAGATGTGATGGAAAGCCCCCCCCCTTTTCCACTTTTAATTAAAAGCTTCATGTCTATGTGGGGGTGCCTATGAATTCTTTTCAAACCAATAGAGTGATCCGCACCTTCCTTAAGGCTGAACACCCTTGCCTTTATAAAGATTTATAAAAACCATCATAAAAAAACGTTGTAAGCGGGAAACGCTTTAAATGTGAAATCTCGATCAGTATTAGTGAAAGTTGGGATCATGAAAATATGTCGTACTAATCGGGAACATGCAACGTTATAAGCGAGATCGACTGTATATTTTTTCTTCAGGAGTTTTTGGTCGGGAAAAGATCAAGCAGATTTTATTATTGGGAAGACTACATTGAATGAGATCCTGATACAAGACCATGTATCGAAATTGTCGTGTTTTGAAATGAGTTGATACATGAATGCACAGATCTCTTGCCATTTTATTGTCCCTTACGTCCATATAGCGTAGAGTCGGATCACTCGATCACTCGCCTTGTTGCGCGCGCACGCACACACGCCACGTGCCACAGACAGAAATAGAAGAAACCGTTTCTACCCGTCCCCAATATTCACTCAGAGAACTCCCGATATTCACTAAAAGTAAAACTTTTCTCCCCTCTCTATCTCAAATATAAGAATGGAAGAACGAACCGAGACTACCTATATAAGTCGACGAGCGCCTCAGGGGCCAAGCAAAAGGAGAAACACTGAATTGGATGGACAACTCCGGAGAGAGAGAGGCGCGTGGAAAAGAAACGAAAGTGACACGCATCTGCACGTCTCATAGAAAAGAGAGAGAGAGAGAGGATGGAGGTCGTTTGGACAGGACGTAAATGCTGCAGGAGCAGACAAGATAGTAGTCGTAGTACGTACTACTACAAATTTCGGAGGCAGCCTGATGTGGATGAGGAACGTGGTGGGTAAAAACCGTATTAGTAGTAGCAGCGTCTGGCTTCTTCTCTCTGGTGGTGGTGGTAGAAGTATGTGTGTGTGCAATGCTAGCTTTCTCTCTCACACACACGGACCATCCTCTCACTATACTCTCTCTCTCTCTCTCGGATGCTTTTCGGATCGATACGAGCCGCGCAAGCAACCGACCTCTCGGTGAATGACCCAGCAAGCGAGCAAGTCTCAGTTCGGCAGACTTGGGCACAGAGAGAGAGAGATAGGGTGGATGGATGGGGTGCCTGCAGTTTCCTTAGGAGAAAGAAGAATCAATAAAATTCGCCTTTGCTCCTCCGGTTCCTTCTCCCGAAGAGGAAAAGCACTCGCACGCATATACACACACATACTGTACTCTGCAAGGATGCCATTCTGGGAATAGGAAAAAAAAACCGTGTGTTGTGTGTGGTGGTATAGAAAGAAGGATTCTTCTCCAGAAAAGCAGCAGCAATCTATGTGAGAATCGGGGGAGGAGCAAAGTTGAGAAGATTCTTGTATTAGGAGGATGGAAGACATTCACCAGATGGGGTTTCTGCTTCTTGTCTTGTGCTGAATTTTTTTTTTTTTTTGGTCTATTTTGCGAGGGCCACCCCATATCCACGCCTGTCATTCCGTGGTCTCGGCTATGTCTGGCCACTTTTATCCATTCCCTGAATACAAAATAAAAACTGATAGTTTTATGGAATTATTTGTATTTAATTGCGCAACGAGTTTTTTACCATTTGGGCAAGGTCTTGAAGAATCGAAGAGAAAATGTAGGTGCCTGCCAAATTTCATAGGAGCCAAGTTGAGTTTTTTTTTATTCCTGGGAAAACTCCAAAATATATGTGTGTGTGTTTTTGATTTTTCGGGACTTGGCGACCTCTTTCCATGTTTGGAAGCAGGGCTCCTTCAAGGGTAGGGCTGCCGGAAAGCTCCAGCCTAAAAGAAAAATATTGGTTTTTTTCATTCTATATATGTCCCCTTTAAAGATCTCGGTCTAGCCAGCCTACCGAACTTGAGGTGACCACCGGCAGATGATGCCTTCATTTCCGTCCCAACTCGATCTTCGGTGAATTATGGCAATATAACTGGAATTGGTATGCAGTAAAGTGGTAGTCGCCTATCCCGCACAATATATCTTTGAATCAAAGTGTTTTCAATCTGAGTCTTTCTCTCTGCAGACAGCAGGAAGAACTTGAACTTGATACTTACATCCAGTGCCATAACAAGGCATTACTGTGCAAGAATTTGCATTATGCCCCCTTCTGGCCCATTCGTGGGCACAGAATGGCCCATTTAGTCCATTCTGTCTATTCTGGGCTCCCCTTCCAAGTGGGCCCTGCGTGGGTGCACCTGTTTAGTTACGGCACTGCTTACATCAAATATTTACCATCCTCACTTCGAAATATGGAAGACTGATGACATCATCAGAACAAGAACACGACGAAACAAGCACAATTCTGACAACATAAATACGTTAGGGCCAAACATATACACAGAATACGTTCCGGCATATACCGATTCGTTAGAAATTCCGCAGTTTAATGTGCACGAGATGAATGTACGGTTAAATAGTTGTAGCCGCCTCTAGGGCCCCCAACACGGCTTCAGGATGGGGGGGGGGCATGGTGTTGGAAGGGATGCTGATATGCATCCCGGAAATTTTATGTTGTTTCCAAACTCTAGTAATCAAATCACAAGTTTTAGGTTCCAGTTCCAAATTTTTATTCGCCATTTTGACCCGGTGCTTGTTTTTTGTCTCCGATATTCGTTCCTTATCAACAAATTGCACTGCAATATTAACGGATGAATTTAGAGATTCATCCGGGTCATTGTTGTATAGGGATCTATTACGTGACACGAATGCTTTTCGGAACCTTTTTCTTTTACCAACCAAGGCCGTAACTAGGATTTTTGCCGCCCCCACAGCTTTAAAATTCGATAATTTTGTAATGGTGTTCTTTGTTCCCACCTAAAACTGCCGCCCTAAATTTTGCCATCCGGGGGAGTTGCCCCCCTCTAGTTACAGCTCTGGTTCCAACTGTAATTCATTTCGCGTGACTGTTTCCCCCAACTTCTTATGTCCGTAACATTCTTGACTAATCTCAAGACTTCAATAACACTAAATTGCCATGACACACCATTTCGGAATCGCACCCGGGGGGGGGGGGGGCGTTCAAGTATTACGTAAGCAAATTTTTAACCATTTTTGACCCCCCCCCCCCATCAGCAAAATTTCGTCATCAGCTCTGCCCCTCTGAATTCTAACTCATATTTTCATAAAGGGTGGATGATGACGTAAACATTATCCAAATTCCCCCTCCCCCTTGTCATCAAAAGTCAGCAAATCAGAAACCCCCTTCCCCCCATCGATGATGACGTAATACTTGAATGACCCCCCCATCACAAATTTTGATATAGCTAATTTTATTTTCAAAATATCTCGCGTCACCCCTGACTGATCATCCTAGGGTGTCCTGGATTAAGCTGTAAGACAGAGTTTTTAAACTTAAATCAGAATAATTCTATTGATTCTTAAAGTTTCCATTTGTTTTTGATTGAAGTCGTCGTAAATCATGCTGGTTAATTAGCATCGAGCAGCTGCAGTGAGCAACATGGTGTCGTGAAAAATAGGTTCGTGTTTAAAAAATAGATGTTATAAAGATCGTTTCTCAACCGGGATTCCGCGGAACTCTACGGTTCCTCGATAAAAAAATGAAGTGGGTGAATATTTGTGTTTAATACTATTGCGGGGAGAAAGATAGAGGTTGCTTAATTAGGGTTATCTAATAATGTAGGATTTCCCTAGAACAGTGTTCTTCAAACTTTTTACACCTGCGGATTGGCGGAAATGAGAGGATTTCGGCTGTATTCACCGAATTTAGCCAAACCGTTTCTATCTAATCCTTTAACCTCCGATTGCAGTTGAACTTTTGGTAAATACGGCCGTTAGCGGGCCAGCAAAAAATAAAAGTGTCTTTTTTTTCCTTACAGGTTAAAGATAAATAAGAGTAAAATTTGTAGGGAAATTTTAATTTGCGGACTGGCAGAAGATAAATAAAAGTAATAATTTGCGGACAGGCTGACGGCAAAAGCAAACAATAACAAATGTGGATAGCATTTTATTTTTTTTAATCTGGATTTATGTAGCGGCTACACAGATTGGGCGGAAATTTTTGCGGACCAACGGTTGGAGAACACTGCCCTAAGACATGCACATTACTTCAAGGGATTACTAACACGGGTATTGTTACAAGGGTTCCGCAAGGGAATAAGGAATTGAGATACTCTGATAATATCTATAGCTGATTATGTGATAATCAGATATAGATATTATCGGTCTTGACTTAAATAATGTAGTAATCAGATAAATGATGTAATAATAAGGTCTGTGATAATTTATATACTGTCTCATACCATTTCAAATTAGACCACACATGTTCAACCCATGCCCCGCGGGCCAAATACGGCTCTCGGGGGGGGGGGGGGGAGTCATTTCATGTTTCCCGTGATGCCAAACATAATTTTGTAAAAATGAACTAAGCGGCACATTCCCAAATCACTTGATTGACCCGCGGCCCATTTGCAGATGAATGAATCACTGCGTATTTTACATATCATTTGAGTGACCCGTGGCACAGTTCTGGATCACTCAAGTGACCCGTGGCGCTGTTCCAGAGTCACTCAATGATTAAGTGGCCCGCCACTCTCCTATAGGTTGAACACTTTCGGATTAGACATTATCTAGCTGGCCACTTTGAACAACCCAACAAATCATTTCATTCACATCATGATCCTCTCTCTCTCCCCAAAATTTTATCACCTTAACAAATTTTCCAAAAGTTTCCACATCTCTCACGAGAAATGTGCATGCGTAGCTCCCTTTAAGAACGCATTCCCCCCCCCCCCCATTCATTTCTGTGTTTTTCGAGGAATTTCTAAAAGAGACCATTCTTCATTTCAGTCGACAATGTGTCGTTCTCCTAGGAATGCCACATGTGCAGTGCTGGAAAAGCGCTGGACCATCCCATTAATTTGCGATGTTTACCTATGCAAACGCATACTAACCCCGCTCGCTTGCTTGCAATGCATGCTGCGCATATCTCTTATTATTATTTTTGGTAAAAAATATGGGGAGAAAAAGGAAAATATTTTAGGGAAGAGTGATTTCGAAAGCGAATACAATAACGATTTTTATATATATATATAAATACTCCAAGGTATAACCTACATTCCAATGTAGAAATGGAGGGGAGAAGGAGTGCGAGTGGTGTGTATGTATATTATACACGAATGAGGTAGAAGAGAATGTAATATAAAAACACAATGGGATAGATGGATAAAAATGCCTTGTGGAGACGATTGTGAAGCACGCGTGTCGTTTCCTGTAAACATGATCGTTGACGCGTTCAAAACAAATGTCCGAAACACACAACGTAAAAAACAAAAAAAAAACACACTTCGGTTTTGTGTTTCTTGTCAAGGACATCGTCCGAAAAGAGAAAAAAAAACGGTCGTACGACATGTATGTACATAATAATACACGAGCAGAATTACACGTAATTTGACTCGATGGCATTTTCAATGGTGATGTGAATTTTCTTTAACAGGTTCCATAGGGGAGGGGAAATTCACATACCTCGGTGTTATCGAGTTACTCCCCGTTTTTGATGCTTATTATCGTCAATTTTAATTTTGAGATAGCAAAAAACGGTGGTTTTGTAAAAAAAAATTTTTCTTCTATAGAACTTTTTTTTTTAGGTGTCTCAAGGGCAACTGAAATTTCTTTGGACGGTTTTATTATGTTTTATTGTCATGTTTTAAACAGAGGTGACATTTTCTCTAATGAGAACACGGCTTGAGTGTTTTTCGGCTCGGTTGGAGAAACAATTTTTAGTGCCCCCCCCCCCCTAAAAATACGGGGAGGAACGAGATAGTCCTGGAAGCATTTTAAAAATTGAAAACAAAACCGATTGATATAAGAAGGTGCGGTTTGAACTGAAATACTCATAATAGCCTAGAGCGGAGGCCCCCAATCGCGAGCACTGCCTTTACTCATCGCCAAAGGAAGAGCAGCCTTACAGTAAGTTTGACGTAAGAATGCGTGGAATCGGGATGATTTCGGTCCTTGAATACAGTTTGTACAAGGTATTTAACTGGAACGTTGATCAAGTGCTCACGAGCACCAAATCGGATACGAGCATCTAGCACTTTGAGTGCTTCAGGGAGCAAATAGGTTGATGATGCCTGGCCTGGAGGTTTTTTTTTTGATAAATTGAAAGAAGAGGTTCTCTCTCTTCACAGGTGGCGCTGTAAAACGAAAAACTCGACATAACACTCAAAATGCAACGCAGTGTATGATTAACGTTTATGATAATTTGAGTTACATAAAACTACCGTATTTGAACATGAGCACCCTTCTACCCGTTTATATGTAGCTCGAGATACAAAGGGTCCTCATATTGAAATATGATATGCTCCATTTACGTTGCCTTTTATGTTATGTCTAGTTTTTCGTTTTACAGTGCCACCTGTAATTAAAACTGTTTTTTTTTTAATTTCTAAAAATGAAAAAAAGCTCTAGGCCATGTGTGATAAGTATTTTAGTGCAAACCGCGCCTTTTTATGTCTACCCCGAAAAAAATACAGGAGAAATTAGAAGGCATGCAAAAAAGTACATAATTGCGGACCGGTAAAAAGTACATAAACATTAGAAATAATTTAAGAACTGGCAAAAAAAAAAGAAAAAAAAAACACTTACAGAATTACTTTGCGGATCAAGGAAAAAAAAAAGTTACTTTAATTTGCGGACTGACGAAAAATGCATGGAAAAATAATCTGGTGACAGAATAAATTTTTTTCAAAAGTAGAAATAACATGACTGGCAAAAAGCACATAAATAGCAGAAATTTTCGGACGAGCAAAAACTACATAAATTGAAAAGAAAAAATACATTAACAGAGTTCCGCTAATAGAGAATTAGCGGACCGGCAAAAAACGTGTATAGTGAGAAATAATTTTCGGACAGAAAAAAAAAAAGAGTATAAGGAGAGGAGAAATAATTTATGAACCGGAAGAACGAAAGTGTAATACATAAGTAGTAGAAATAATTAGCGGACGTGCAAAAAAATGTATATGAAGGGGAGAAACAATTTGCGGACCAGCAAAAGCCGAAAACTGGAGAAATTTGCGAATCGGTAAAAAAGGACAAAAATAAAAGAAATTTGCAGACCGAAAGAAAAAAAGAAATTGAATCATTTGACGGCTAAGACGGAAATAAAAAAAAATCATAGATTTTATTATATATATCAAATCTAAAATTAAGTAGCTCGGCTACATGAATTGGGAAAAATGTTTTGTGAACCGCGGTGTGAAACTACAAAAGTGTTTAGAGATCTGACGGGTGCTGCAAGATATTTGAAATTCCAATTTAATTCCCAAAATATCGCACGGACATTAGAAATGCCAAATTCTCGTAGCATCACTCTTGAAAAACCGTTCAACATGCCGTATACAGTTTACCTCGCATATGTGCTCTTACTTCATATCTACGATACGATTTCACGCGCATGCGCACCTCCTAACAAGATTAAAAGATGAATTAAAGGCAGGGTTAAAGTACAATGAAATTAGCCATCATAATTTTCAATTAGTTGCCCCCTCCCCCATTCTTCTGTGTGTGTGAAAGAAATGCAGGAACGAGGCTATAAAAGAAATACACACACATAATATTCGCTCGCACACACGCACACAAAGGGCGAACCTTGAGCGAAAATTTGATGCGTTCTCTTTACTTGGCGTGGATTTGCATACGGACCGCGTGTTGTCGTCGGACAATGAGAGGAAGTCATAAATTAAATTTAATAAACGGAGAAGAAAATAAAAATAATATATATTTATGGAGGGGGGGGGGGAGGTTCTGTAGGATGGATGATGGAGACTCTCTCTCTTGGGTTAGAGGAAAAGTAAAGAAAAATAAAATCGTAATATTAACCTACTTTTCTTCTCTTTTGCCCCGGCTTGTGTCCAACCGAGTCTTTTATTATGCGATTCTCCTCGAAAGGAAAAAGACTTCTTTTCTTCTGGTTGGGGAATTCATCCACATCCACCCACGAAGCGGTATCATCATCAGCATAAAAAGCGTGGTTTCATTGGATTAAACTGTCTGGAAGAATTAAATTTTTTTTTTCTTTTAAATGATCATTATCTTTCATTGGTTCTTTTTTTTTTGTTTGTGTGGTTGGCTTCAAGACGATTAGCGGCTTTTTTTTATTATTATTATGGGATTATTGATGTGTGTGTGTGTGTGTGACCTTAGGGAATGTCTAAAATTTGGTGATTATGTTGGAGGGAATTTTTGTTTTTGGACAGGATATCTCTGGGAAGTACGTACTGCAAATCTGGTTTTCATATGCAGTCCACGCTGCTTAATGCGATCACATCGGGACTAGGGATGGGATGAATAGTGATGTAGCCGAATAATCGAATACCGAATATTCGGCTAATGTTTCGGTCGAATACCGAATATCAGTTTCCGTAAAATTCATCATAATTATCAATAAAATTTGTGTTTTTAATTGAAAATAAAATTGTTGGTAATTTCAAATGATTGATATTGAATTATGCAATTTGTTATTTAAATATTAAAAACTGTAATTGAAAGATTTTTTTTATTGCCATAATACTTATTATCGAATTTAACGATAACATTGTATTTTAAAATACTGTGTTTACAGCACTTGTTGCAATTTTACATCTAATTAAGAAAATGTCAACTACGATTTCTCTTAACTCGTGATGCATCGTAAAATTCACGGCTTATTTGATTATTTTTCCTCTTTAGAAATTTTCTCTTCTCTTATTCTTTGTGATTCCCCCCCCCCCCCCTCCTTTTGTCAGCTCAATACCTATCTTGTCTACGTACATCCTTCAGTAAGTGAACTTGTGTAATTCTCATGCTCACGTCCACTTTATTGCAGTAGGATTCTATTTTCAGTTTAATGTTTTCCTTATCCTAGAAATCCACCCTGACATATGACCTCTTTCACGGAATGAGATGCATATCACACAATAAAATATAATCAGTAAAAATTTTCATTTTAGGGGAAGAAGCTCCAATTAATATAATTTTTTAAAATTAGTAAGTTGTGTTTAGATTTACAGATATTCAGCCGAATACCAAATAGCAGCTGAATATTCGTCCCATTTTTTGAATCGAGACTCAGGGTTTCTGATAACAATAACCGAACGATAACTATATCCCCGAAAAAGCCCCGTTAGCAAACACATTTACTGTACAACCCGTTTGGGCGAACGGGACGTATGGTAAATCGGTGTTGGTAAAACGGGACAACCTTTTTTTCTTTCCCACATAATTGGTTGCAAAATGTTCAATCGTTCCATTTGCATTTTATTCTTTTTTTTTTAAAACTTTTGTTCTTTTTTCCCCTTCAGGCTAAAATTTTGCATTTTTGTTTATCAGCTACGTGATGCGTTAGAATGAAACTGTCTAATGAATATACAGTGCGAGACATAATTATAAGACACTCTTAAATTTTAGGGAAATCACAAGAAGCAGCAAAGTAAAAAATATCAAAAATTTCAAGCTGTTTTATGACGGCAAAAAATAACTTCACACCAAACATTGGAAATTTAAAAAAAATATTTTATGAAAAAACAGAAAATGTAGTATGGACAAAATTATAAGACATCTACTGATTTTTGAGGGAAAAGTAAAATAAAATTCAAACAAATTACATATGAATTTATCAAAATCAGTATTTTGTACAACCATTTCTGTTGCTAATCAAAGTAAAAGTGCAATTTGGCATGGATTCAACCAAATCAATGAGATTCAGAGAAATTCAACCAATCAATTCAGAGAGAGTCACACCAAGAGACATCATTCCAAACCTGTTATATGGCGGCTTTTAAATGTTCGATGGAAGAAAATTGCCTCCTACCTGCGTATACTGATGTTCAAACTTCCCCCCACAAGTTTTCCATGGTGTTGAGGTCAAGGGAACGAGCCGGTCATGAAAGAACATTGATGTTTTCTTTCTTGAACCACTGCTTTGTGTGACCTGACACATGAATTTGGCGCATTATCTTGTTGGAATATGCAATATTCACCACAAAAAGAACTTTATATATATATATATATACCAAGTTGTTCCTGTAAAAGTTTTACGTAGTTTTTTGAATTCGTCCTTGAGGGTAGAAAAGCTACATCAGTCTTTCCTTGGGAAGAAAATGCTCCCCAAACCATCACTGAACCACCACACATTTGACGGCTATTTAATTGCGGCGTTGCAGACTTTAAAACATGCCAATATGAATGGAAAACATCTGATTGATTTTTTTTCATCGGAGAACAGAGCAGAATACCACTGAGTCCAAGGCATGGTACGTTTTGCGAGAGGGAAATGATTCTGTTTGTGTTTCAAAGTTAATGGAGGTTTTTTCCCCCTTGATTTTCATGACTTCGATGTCACTTGTAGAACTTGAAACTCTAGAAATTGTTCGCTGTGAGCACTGAAGTTTTAAGGCAGATTTTATGTTTCTGGATGGCATTTTGCTCCTTAATGCTAGTGCACAAACATTGCGCTTCGATGGGGTTAGACAAGGATGGGGTTGCGCCCAGATCGTTTTTCTACAAAATCACATATTACACGGTTTAAAAAATTTGTGACGGTACATCGAGAGAACATCCAATTTTATTTGCTATATACAGTCGAATTCCGTTTTAACGAATACCGTTATAGTGAAAATCTCGTTTTAACGAACACTTTTCTAATCCCGCAGATAAGTTTACATAAGAAAAATGCATATACCTCGAATTCCTTTGTAACGAAATTTCGTCATAACGAAGTGATTTCTCCGGTCTCTCAGAGTTCGTTATAACGGGATTCGACTGTACGTTTTAGAAACGCCGGTGCCACGCAATAGCAGAATTTCACTTTTTTGCATCACTGTACCCACCCCGTGGTATTTTTTCCTACTGATGAGGTACTTGTAAAGAGGGAATATTTTTATTAGTTTGTTATCCAGTAACGTAAAAAAAAATGATTTGCATAAAGTAAACGCAGTGCTACACTACTATAAAATGGTGGAAATGAAAATGTCTTCTGTCCCACTAATTTCTTACTACAATTCACAAAAATATTAAAATATCAAAAAATATTTCTCGGACGTCCTTTGCAATTTCACTCACAATTGTGTACACAACATGAACGATACATGTAATTGAGTTTCATTATTGTGGGAAATATTCTTTCCGTTTTTTCTTGTAATTAATGTCTCGCACTACGATGGTATTTTTTTAAATATACACAATACGTTTCACATAAATCCCTGGAGAAAGTCTCTCGGGAAAAGAAATTTGAATCTAGTCAACTGAAAAAAAATCTGATCAAGAACTGAAAGTTTTTTCGTCATACATTTTCCTTTGCTATAGGAAGGCCATTGCCAAATACGGACCGATTACGACATTGAATACGGAAATGCTTGGCAATAAGGGAGGAGAGAGAGAACACCTTTTCTATATTGACTCCTACATATAGTTTTGCAGCCTGATAACAATAATTTACAGGGAAAAAATTATGTTTGGTTAAACTTTAGCTTCAGACTGCAAGAAAAAGACAGCATTATCCAAAGTCCCGATAACTATAAACAAATTTTTCCATGTTTGGCCCCTCTCCTTGCAAAAGTGATAACTATACTCGAATGGCGACATTATTCGTGATTCTAATAAGCGGCGTTGACTATATAATACCGTCGGTTCCCATGTACTGCAGTTCAATTCCAACCGTACACGGGCCCAGTTCCCATCGTCTTGGTGACAATTTCAGCCTTTTGTTGGATCGTCTCAGAACTTTATTGCAAAAAAAAATTGTGTATAAATGAAACTGCATACCCAAGTACTGCAGCAGGGTTCTGAGTCTAAGATTTCTGTAAGTGGATTTTTCTGTCGATTTTTGTGTGGAAATCATGGCCCCCACATCCATAACAAATTGCTTGTTGTGGTTTTTATTGGAAAGGGGGATTATTAGAATGGGGAAGTATAGAAAGGGGGATTATTAGTTGAATGCCGTTATAACGAACTCCAAGAAACCGGAGAGATCACTTCGTTATAAAGGAATTCCAGATTTTTGCATTGGTCCTATGTAAACTTATCTGGGGGATTAGAAAAGTGTTCGTTAAAACGAGATTTTCATTATCACGGTATTCGACTGTATATCGTTGCCGAAAAGTGATTTTATGAAAGGGCAAAAAATGGGGAATGTTCGGATGTTTGTTGAAAAGAAGTGATTGTTGGTATGTTTTTGAAAAGTGATTGTTGGAGTGTTTTTTTTTTTTTTGAAAAGAGGCGATTGTTGGAATCGTTGCCGTGAAGTGATTGTATGTATGGTTGTTGAAAGAATGATGGTAAGAAATGGTTGTTGAAATGACACTGATCGTGAGAATTTTTGACATGAAAGACGGGACTGTTGGAATTTTTGTTGAACGAAAAGGGGTAGGTTTTTGGTGGAATCGTAATTTAAGAAAGATTGCGTGGAGTCATTGTTGAAAAAATATTGCAAGATTGCCAAAAAGGGTTGTTATGGTTGGTATAAATGGGAGTGATATAATGGTTGTTGAGAATGGATTGTTGACGAGGAAACTGTTCTAATGGTTGTTGAAGAGTTAACTGCAGGAATAGATGTTGAAAATGGGCTTGGAATCGTTGTCGCGAAGGAGTATTGTCAGCGCCATTGTTGAACTTTTCGAAGTACGTTAAGAATAATTTTTAAAGCGATTTTTTCATGTACGTACACCTATTTCTTGGTATATAAGTGTTCAGTATTCTTGATGAATTGTTAATACGATGAACTAACTTTAATATCCCCCATTCTCTTTTGCAGGTAAGAATTTCTTGATTGTCTGTTTGGTGAGATTTATTATTTTCCTTTTATTGTGCCTTGATTTCAATTTTTGATTCATTATTTACATTTTACACCCATTAGTTCATTATTGAGGAAGTACATTCATAGCAATTTTTTTTTTTTTATTATTAAATTAAGGGGATACTATTAAAAATGGTTTCTATGTGATTCAGTCTGATTGGAAACTGACGATCGTAAATCATTCGCTACATAAAACTCAGCAAAACACAAATTACTAGGCTATTGTTCATCTTTAGAACTGCCAAGTATTTAAGAGAGAAGCTGCTTTAATTCTGTTGTATTATTGCCTATTTATCCATTTTAGCCCTCGCCTGATAAAGATAAATGAAAGGATCTCTTTTTATCCATAAAAAGTCACGTGACAGATCTTTCTTATTGTAAAACCCTTTCATTACCGGACAATGGACACCGAACGGAAATCAAAAGCGAGGCAATGCTGCTGCCCCAGGAAGTTGAGGGCCCCAATTTTTTTTATTATTTTATTTCTATCTATTTACGTGTGTGAGATGAGCTTCACCCTTGTTATTGTCCGCATTTATGGGGTCATAACCTTCAGTTGTAATTGATGTGCCACGTACACACACACACACATATATGTTGATGGCTTCTAAATCATAATGAGCGGGTGTATTGATCCCGGTTTTCCTTTTATTTCCGCCGTAGGACATATCCGTGAAATAGTGTGGTTAATAATATTTATAGGTATCTAATAATCACTAAGTGAATTTAGAAATGATAAAATTCTTATCGGTGGTTTGTGACTGGCTAAATCATTCGACATATAGACTAACGCGTTTATCATCACAACTTAGTTATTTAGTCATATCGTTCATTTGTCGGTCATTGTTTTGAGTACCGTCATTCCAAAATTACTGTTCTACTCCGCATTTCTACGATGGAACGTCGTCGCACTGAACATTTCTATCAGAAATCATAGTTGTATGTATCATTTCTACAGTAATTTGTCATTGCACTGAGAATTTATATACGATAAAATTCATAATTTCTCAAAATTTTTCTTCGATAACCGATAATTGCACTGAGAATTTTTATACGATAACTCGTCGTCGTACTGACCATTTTCTCTGAATAACTCGTCATCACACTGAAAACTTTTCTACGATGAATTAATTGTCGTCGCACTGAGCATTTTTCTACGACAACTCGACATTGCACAATCATTTTTCTACAATAATTCTTTGCCGTATAGAGTATTTCGACCATGATTCGTAGTCGCACCGAGCATATATAAATCATCGTCGCGCTGAGTATTTCTACGATAAAAATTCATCGCATTCTTAGCATTCCTACTATAAAACTTCATCGCACCAAGCATTCCTACCGTAGAACTTCATCGCACCGAGCATTTTTCTATGGTAAACAGTCATTGCACTTCACATTTTTCTACGATAACTCGTAGTCGTTGCACATTTTTCATCATAAATCTTTGTTGCCCCGAGCATTTTCTCTACAATAACTCGTTGTCACACCGATCATTTCTACGATATCAAGGAAACGGATATTTTCTGGATATTATGCCGAGGTGAACTCGGAAAGAAAAGTCATCTGGTCTCCGCCGGAACTCAAACCCGGACCCTCTTGCAAACCGGACAAGCATACTACCATCTACACCACTGGAGACACGACCCTGTCTTCCTTATTTCACGCACTGTGGTATGAGGCGCTGAAGTATACAACTACATTAGTAGCCTCTGGAGGAAAAAAAAACTCTCTCTCTGCCGTCCGTCCCACTCGGGTCCATTTGCTGTAGTCAAGGGAGGCTACTAATGCCTCTACTTCAGCGTTTCACGCCACAGAAATAAAGAAGGCAGGGTTTTTTCTCCAGTGGTGTAGATGATAGCATGCTTGCCCGGTTTGCAAGAGGTGCCTGGGTTCGAGTCCCAGCGGGGACCAGATGACTTTTCTTTCCGCGTTCACCTCGGCATAATATCCAGAAAATATCCGTTTCCTTGATATATTCAGCTAAGGAAAAGCTGTATATATATATACATTTCTAGCATAACTCGTTGGCGCACAGAGCATTTCGAAGATGAGTCGTTGCCGCACTGAGCATTGAATTCAGCATTTTTAGTGATAATCATCATTGCACTAAGCATTTTTCTCCGGTAGCTCGCTGTCTTACCGAGCATATCTACCTTAGCTCGCCATTGAATTGGCCATTTGATGTGAGTGTCGCACCAAGCATCTTTTACGAGTTGTTGTTGTGCCAAACATTTATATAACTTGCATTATTTAGTATTTTTGGAAGAGGCAACTTCTCATCCGATATAGTACCGTTACAAAGGAATAACGTGTGGCATATTACGGTATTTGTATAATTCCGTGCAGGCAATCAATCATCATGCGGGGGGATTTTCGATCCGTCCGGTCATTACCCTGTAAATTTCTCAGATGTCTCTTCCCACAGCTGCTGCTGCTATGAGAATCTTGCACCCTCGGTAAAATGCCATGCAATTACAATATCGCATTTCGTTCGTCGGGCACGAATCGCTAATTCCCCTCCTTTCATCAACATCATGCAAAATGCATTCCCGATCGCTAACATTCACTATCTCTCTCAGAAATGCCACTCCTATAAACTTGATTTCTTTGTGTGTTTTATTTTAATGTGCAGTATGTACGGGGCTCAATGAACCCAGTTCTCGGAAATTTTACACTTCTGTTGTTCCCATTTGTTTGCTCGTCGCTATCATCAGCCCATGTGGGTCGGGTCCGGACATTTCGTGAATGAGTGATATCTTTGCAGAGAGAGACAGAGGTGAGATTAGTCGTTGTTGTCGATTGAGTGGCATATCGCTGACTGCCCACATATTTTTCACCAGGTAGTCGAGAGTATTTTTTGTCATCGTCCCTGCGCTATAAATCATGGGAACATGTTTTGCGTAGGTGTGTGTGAGCAAAAGAGGAACCGGATGCGCGTTTTTTTTTCTTTCATTTCCGTTTTCCTCTTTGGTATTCATTTTTTGTTTCTTTGTGTTTTCTATTTCTGAGAATTTAGTCTTGGTTTGGTTTTTATCTTTTCGCCAGTTATATTGCTTCAAGTATTATTTATCTACTGACGAGCTTTGATCCGTGTTTTTTTTTTTTTTTTCTGACGTGCGAGATACGTGTTGAATTGAACGCACCTCAGTTTGTGTTGGACGTGAGAAACCGTGGGTGGATCCGGAATTAGATTATTATTTGGATAAATCAAGTGCTGTATTAACCCTTTAAGCGATATTGACGAGATATCTCGCCTTCCCGAAGTCGTATTATTTTACCACTGATAAGCCCAGATGTTTTGTGAAGTTAACTTCTCAACGGAACACTTTCCGAAAATCCCTTACTTTGCACCTTCTAAAAATTGGAAGAAAACCCAACTTATTAAAAAAAATAATAATAATCATTAAATTTTAGGGGGGGGGGGGCGTTAGTGATTTCTGTTGTGCCATAATGGGGTTAAAGCATACATGCTCAATCTATGGTCTGCGAGCTAACTGTGGTCCTCGGAGTCAAATCTAATTTTGTAGAAAAGAATTGAACGGCACATTATCAGATCACTTAAATGACCATCGGTGCAGTTCCGCATCGCTTAAGTGGCCAGTGACGTATTCCCAGATCACTTGAGTGACCCGTGACATACAGATCGCTTGAATGGTCTGGGCACAGTTCCAGAACACGTTAAGTGACACGAATATTTATGGATCACCACAGCACAGTTCTGGATCATTCAGCGGCCCATGACATATCCCGAGTAGTGTGTAGGCATTTTTGTGCCGCCGACTTTGATGATGATCCCCTTCATGCAACAAGTACTGTACCTCTAAGAAATGTGCAGGAGGCTCACGTACCCACCCTCTAGAAATACTTAAGGGCGAAAAGGGCAAGCGCTTTGTGTTCCTAAAAGTACGTAGAAGGCATGCGTTCCCGTTAGAATACGCTGGAGACTTGCTTCCTACGCATTTATTCAGGTAAGCATTTCTAGGCTTCAGTACCCCAGAAATTCGTAATGGTACGCGTATACCTTGAAAGGCTTAAGACTTAAAATGGAAATGTGTGATAGGCATGCTTGCTTTATCATAGACCTGCCTGAATTTCTTTTCCTCTGTACATGCGTATGAAATTCATTTACTTCTAGGCTTGCGTACGAGTTCTAAAAATGCGTATGAGGCACGCATACACCCCCCCCCCCCTCAAAACGAGAAGACTTGATCCTTCGCACTTTATTTCACTCGTTTTTCTCGCTGAATATTTTTCGCATCGACCTAACACTGAATGACTCGCACGTATCCCTTGAGGGAGTACGTTTACTACAAGTCGGGAACTGGTTACCACTGAATGAACGCCGGATTGCGTTGCCACAAACTGTTTTCCTCTGGAAAAGTAGATTCTGTTGGGAAAAAAACTGGCTCTCCACTATTACTAAACTAGACATCCACCTCGTCCATATTCCTCTGCGGAACTTCTAATGAATTGGTACATGTTGGAATGTGTGTGTGTATAGTGAACCTTCCGTGAAGTTTGTTTCTGTGTAATGATTGTTATGTGTAATGCTGTCATTTGTAATCAATTTTTTAAACTATGATTTTTTTCGCAACTCATAGTGAATGAAGTGTAACGAATGAATAATTGTAACATTGTAGGCTTGTTGCACTCTGCGGAGAGACTTTTTAACGGGCAGATCGGGTCGCATTCACGCCTCGAAGTTGGGAACCGCAGAAAATCAACTTCGGCCGACCACCACTACGGCGACGGTGACTGGCACTCTACTGTGAGTGCATCGGCGAGCTAAGGATCAGCACTAGACTTTCCGAAGCAAGAAAACGACTCGAATTCACGTTTGAAATTTTTTAGAGACCGCACAGAAACCAACTTCAGCTGTTGGTGTTTAGCCTCAACCCATTCCCTCCTCACTTCGGCAATGCCGTGTGGTTGCTCAACGCCTGTAGTTAATGACTACAGCTGCTGAAAGTCCCATAAATTACGATTTTATTCAGAGAAAAATAACTCGCTCATCGGTTGCAGAAGAGCTCTTAATTCAAATTTCACGGCATTATTTCTCCGAAGACTGAATTCAAAATTTTCCCACCCACAAAAATACGTGTTATGTCCGCACCAAGAATGGGAGCATTGAAATTTTGCTCCTCCCCCCCCCCCGCACCCTGAAGAAAGGCGCCCTCCATAATAATATTCAACAATTCATATTTCATCTTCACATCACATTTTCTCACAAAAAAAAACCGGTGCCGGCATAAGAAAGGCGGCTTTTTTTTTTGTCGTCTACATACGTCGATAATTTGCATAATTACGTAATTTTCTCTCCCTTGTGGAGGTTCTACATATATACATTCTACGTACATGTGCGAATATAATGTAGGAAAAAAAGAGCGTCGTCGTACTACTAAATCTTCTCGTAAGTTTTGAAACCCCCGCAGGTGCTTTTTATGATGGTTTCGGTGGTTTTTTTGCTCTAGCCCACATATAACGAGAGAGAGTACACACACACACTGACTGCCTCCTCCACCGCACGTGCTTGATTACGTGGGAAATACCAGTAGCTGAGCTTGGGACGGAGGGTAGGTAGGCAGTACGCTACTTCTCAAGATATTGGATGGACTTGGAGTAACCATCAAGAAGAAGAAGAGAAGCAAGAGCAGCAGCAGCAACACAGTCATTATAAAGGAAAAGAAAGGAGAAATGTGTGGCGTGACAAGTTTTATGCTTGGGATAATGCCTCTTAATGGCGTTTTTCCGGCTATTACAGCCGCCATGGTTGGTATCAGATTCTGAGTTACTAACATTTTCTTATTACATGCGTGCACCGCCACCATTTTGCGTGTAATGTCTTGTAATAGCCGTTAGGAAAGATGTAAATGTCTCTACTACTGTTTGTAAATAATGTATTTAAAATAATTTCCGATAGGGCTGTGTGCAGAAGCCTCCTTGACCGTTCTTCGTTTGTGGTGTTTGGCGATTTTTGTCTGAGTACCATGCTTAATAATGACTTGTGTATTTGAAAAGATGTTCAGAATTTTGACGTAGCATAGAGCAGTGTTTTTGCAACCCCTTTTCAGCCCATAACCCAGGCATCTTCGAGCCGTTACTCCCGCGCCTCACTGTGATCCTTGAAGTACTCGAAAGGGCTCGATGTTCGTGATTTCGTTCTCGCGAGTACTCAATCAATTAAACACCTTGTAAAAAATTGCATTCAAGGATTAAAATCGTACTGATTCTAGGCCTAAATATGTCAGTGTTGGACAAATCCCAGGTACGGACATCATGGTGACTAAAAAATTGGTATTGGCGTGATCGAAATTTTCTCTGTGTAGTTTCTAAATGGCAGGCTGAGAGCAGTACAAAATGTATGGAATTTCTACCAGCAGCCAACATGAGAAAAGGTCACTAAGCCCTGAAAAAGTCAAAAGAAGAATTAGTTTGGACCCTTTTCTTCGGGTAAAACTTTTGGTGCCTAGATTTTATTTGCGAATTGTTCAGCCCTGACGTTTCTCATACTTGGAGTAAGGGTGCTCTTCTTTTCACGATGGGTAATGGCATTGCTCGCGCCTAGAAAAAAGTTCAAGACCTCTGCCGTAGCCACCTTTGTAAAATGTTTTATTCTCGTGGCTCCCGTCTTATCCGGCGCCCCTCACACAGCCACTAATACCGGAGAGAGACCCTTTCGACTTATTTTCATCTGTAGAATTCAAATAGATCTATTTCAAACTTCTGTGGATGGGGACGACGACAAGGAAACAAGTCCGGCAGGAGTAATTGGACTCCCCCACCCCCTGAAGCTTTCTTTAATCTCTTCCGTGTCTGAAATGTTTAAGCACTATTGCTGAAGTTGTTTTACCTAGCCGCGGCGAGGTAAACAACGTGCCTGCTTTATCCACCCAAGGTCAACATCGCGTGAAAACCTTATGCAAGTTCCAGCAACAGGAAAATTCAGAAACGTGCCCCCTGAATTTTGTAAGACTCTGATTTGCATATTGCCAGTGTTCTACTCTCGGTCAGCTCCTTCTATCGACAAAAATTTGAACTAATTTTTTTTAAATCGAAAAATTCCCTCTTTTCGTGGGAATAACTTTTATTGGCGAAAACTGCATACAAATAGATCAATTCCTCCAATTTTCATGAATTTTTAAACTAGTTTATCATGGGACACCCTGTATGAGATGAATCTCATAACGAAATTTCTTGATTCGCCCTAACTTGAACTGGTGTGTGTGGATGATTCTTTTGGCCTTAAACTGCCAAAACGTGCGCATGGCAAAAAAAAAGCCGCTCTTTACTCTTGTTTACGAGATAAGATTTTCTTCTAAGTGTGGTGCAGTAAGGAAGGACATTTTGAAAATAATAAAAAAAATATGCGTTTTGGTGCGTGCGTGCAGTACAGGTGGGTAACATTCCTAACTCTGCCTTTTTAAAAGATTGCTTATCTCGTGTGTGATGTTGGTTTTTCTAAGGATTTCTTTCTTGTTGCCACATAGTATTTTTTTTTTTTTTTGTTGCCGATTGCTGCTTCTTGGTATTTATTCGGCTTCTTTCCACGTAAGGAAGTTTTAATGGTCCTTTTTCTTTTTCTTTAGAATTTGAGCTTCCCTGATAAGCGTCCGCACCTGAGGACCTTTTGTCATCTATTGAGAGGGGGGAAGATATATATATATATTTGTCTTTTTTCCAGCAATGCTTTTATTGATTGACGTTGCATTTGTTTGCCTGGGTCATGGATGACGTGATATGTATGTAACGAGAGTGACTTTGACTTCTGCTTTATTGGTCGCAAAACGTGTCGGTTTTTTCTGTGACTGTTACCTGTACTAGGGATAAACTTCCATGCGAAAAAAAAAACCCGTTTTGAAACATTGTGGGTGTGGGTATCTGCAAAAATTGAACTGAAAATTCGCATTTTACTTCGATGTCGATCACCGGTGCATATACAGCATAGTTTCCGAACCTTTTTTGTCCCATCGCCCCCTTCTTCAGAAATTTTTTTCGGTCATCGCCCCCCCCCAACGCAATCTAACCCATAGGATCCTATGCTTCTACCGCCCCCTGAAACATTCCATCGCCCCCCCCCCAGCGGGCGTTAACGCCCACGTTGGGAATCTGATATACAGGGTGGATAAAAAGTCCGTTTTAAACTAAAACGGAAATAAAACAATAAACAGCCGATAGGTGGCGCTGGTACGAGCGACTTCGGTGGAAATATGCAAATGCGACGGTTATAAGAACTTCCGCTCCTAATCCACAACAAGTTCACCGTTATAAATCGTGTATGTGGACCTGCTGCACTCTGCCGTTGCTGGATTTGTCTCTCCTGCAATGTGTTATTCCCTGTGTTGGTGGTCATGTGGAACACATATTGCTGTAATAAACGATTTGGTGTCATTCTGTTCGTTATTTGCGAATCTTTTCTTGGAATTGTGTACATCAGTGACACCTATCGGCTTTTTTTGTTACTTTTTTTTCCTGTCTTAAAATAATTCCCGTGACCTATGATGCTAACCTTGCAAACCGTTTTTTATTTCGGTTTTCCGGTTTTTATGAAATTTTTAATTTTCTACGAACTTTTTGCCCACCCTGTATTAAGGTAAATGTGATATAAATTGGCTATTATACATAATAACCGGTAATGATGCATAATCGTCTATTGTCCTGGTAAGTTTGATAGATTTATCGTCTTTACCGGCGATTATGTATGATACCAAGTGTCGTTGATAAATGCTAAAAAATTATACATAATGGCAACTTGATGAAATGGTACGCAATATCTCGGGGTACGATCGTGAAATTCGTTAAATAGGAGTTCATCGTATTGAGGTCCGATTACGGAATTCGTCAAAGGGGGGGGGGGTAAATTATATCCGAGTCCGATTGCAGAATTAGTTAAATAGGAGTTTGTTATATCGGGTTTGATAGTATATGCACAGAAATTCGTTAAATACGGTTTCATTGTATCCGGTTTAGTTACTGGCTCACAAGTACGGTCATGTGAATAACTAATCTAATCGTGGCATTGGGACCAATTTATCATATTTACCAATACGAGATGGCGGTTATGCATAATAACCGGCGAATATGAAGAATTTAGTACGATTTATTATGCTTACCAACGACGCTCGGTTTTTTTTCGCATTATCACCAGTAAAAGTGATAAAAAAAATTTAGGGAAATTTATCATTCTTACCCAAATGGTCGGTGATTATGCATACTAACCGGTTATTATGCGTCAGTCTTTTGTTTGATTTCTCGTTTCACATCTTTTTGACCTTGGATGATTTATGAAACGATAACAAGAAATTTTGCATGTTTTGATCAACATGAAATCCTCAAATCCTAATGAAGATTCTGTATATTTGTAAATTGCAAAACTTTACGCATGCGATCTTGCAAAGCACTCTTTTTCTCAGACGAACCGCAACAATTTTCATCCTTGATTCATGTTGCTGACATAAATGCCGCCATAAATGTTAAATAACGCTAGAGGTTTAGAAGAGACGCTTCTCTTAAATGCCGAGACAGCATTTGAATCACCATTGACAACATATACAACTTCGGTACAATTTTGAAGCCAATTTGACCGAAGGAGAAAAAAAAATTTGAATTTCGATAGCAAAGGGGAAGGGAGGGAAATGGGAAACATGATTTATCCTCTTAGCACCTGTGTGAGATAAGGCTATTTCCGTTGTTAACAACGTTACATATTCCCCCCAGAAGCATTAATTTCTATGTCGCCTATTCCCACCACACACACACACACACACACACACTTGATCCTTACTGGAGATGATTTAATTGAAGATCCGGGAAGGAGTTGAAGGGGGGGGGGCGGATCCCTTCCTCCCCAAGAATTATTAGCTGGCATCTTCCATCCTCTTACCACCTTTTTCTTATTTAGGACGACGTCAAGAAGAAAAGCCCTGAGGCGAGAGAGGGCGAAAAAATATATTCCATGTCACCGTGTAATTAGGATGGCTCTTGAGCATCATCGTCCTCATCCCACATATCTCCTTCACTGAGAATATCCTTTCCTGACTCTCCTCTACAAAGCAAATATTACTAGAAGGGGGCTTATCACGTGATGGACATACTCGTTCTTGATGTTTCCTGCGTCGCGAATTCCCTTCAAGGGGCAAGGAAAGATGGTAGACAAACTAGACGATCCCGGATGCGAGAGTCCCTTCAACTCGGAATTAGCCATGAGGGAAATGTTATTTTATTGGCTGATGAGTAATGTTTAAATTAGATATCTTATTGGTTGATTGAGTTTACAGATTTTTTTTCTATAATTTAATTATTAACATTCAATTAAGAGTCCCTTAATTTTGAAGGGGGGGGGGGGCGACGAATCGATGTCTAAAGGCTGAGTTTTAGATGGGACTTATCGTTCCTGATTCGAGCCAATATCTCTACCGCTGAAGAGCGGTTTTAGCCCTACGAGATTCAAAGGACCCCGGGGTGTGAGTAGGAGCGTAAGTTCTTATAACCGTCTCATTTGCATATCTCCAACGAAGTTGCTCGCACCAGCGCCATCTATCAGGTGTTTTTTCGTTATTTTTCCCGGTCTTAAAAAATGTTCGTGACCTAGCGATGCTAACCCTGCACACCGTTTTTTATTTCGATTATTTTTCCGGTTTTTATAAATTTTTAAAGTTTCTTCGGACATTTTGCCCACTTTGTATGTGTCGCGTCCCTTATAAGTTAGAAGTTCCTCAGGAGTATTAACGGGGGGGGGGGGGGCGCGCTTGGTTTAATACATATATGTGTACATATAGAATGACAAAATCATTATCGTGCACCCTTGAGACCTTCAAGTCCATCTCCGCCTACACCTGCAGGAGAGGGGGATGTAGACAGCGTTTCAGCTAATGGGGATTTGAAAAATCTGCGGGGCATGGACAACGATTTCAGACACTCGGGATTTAAAGAACCTTTGGTGTGTGCTGGGATTCTAGACATTCGGATTCAAAGCTCCTGGGTGATTTGAGATACTAGGGATTTAACGGATCTAGAATACCGACAGCGATATTTTAGATTCTCGGGATTAAAATAATCTGGGGTGTGGACAGAGAAATTTTAGGGATTCGAATTCGGAGCTCCTGAGGCGATTTTAGACACTCGGGATTTAAAGAACCCGGATGTTGACATCGATTTCAGACATTCGGGATTCAAACAAACTCGGAGACCATGAGTATGGATGAGAAAACAGTTTACTCATTGTTTTCATTATTGTATGCTGAATATTATTCTGTAAAGGTTTTAATGCCCTTTATCTTACTGGCAAAAGGGTCCCTAGCCTCTGTCTTATTGGCGCAAAGGGTCCGTTCAATGGAAAAGGTCAAGAGCCCTTGCAGTAAATGATCTTATGGGACGTTTTGCGGAACGGTGGAGAAACGTTTGAGAAGATGGATGTGGAGACATGACTCGGATTTCTTGGTTTCAGTAGTTCAATTCTTTCAGCAGGGTTTCATAATGGAGATTTTTTGATGTAATAGATGGCGCCTTCGTCGATGAATGAGTTATTTGACATTTCGCTTAATTAAATTGAATGTCGCTTAAGGAGCGGATATTTTTTGGTAATTTTCTTGGTTCGTCCATGAGTCTTTTCCATCAAGGAAATCGAAAATATTTTTTATTATATGGGAATGCATAATTATTTTTCTCGTGTCCTTCGCGTCTGAATATGAGTCTCTCTTCCAATGTGTGTCATGTCACGACCTCTCATACCTTATTTCACCAGTGTTTATTCAGTATAACTCATCATACGCCTTTCTTTACTTGTTTGCGAAAATTCATGGTTTTCTAGTTCTTTCCATAATCGAGTTTTTCTTCAACACTTTCCGTCATTAAATCATGTTTTCTCCGATATTTACATATTTTGAAGGACGTTTCATCAATAGAGATGTTATACGAAAAACAATTCAGACTCATATTTGGCATCTAAATTCAATTTTCCATCTCACAATTTCATGATATTTCTATCGCTTATTATAAAAGAAAAAAGAAAAAAAAGAAGCGTTGCCAAACTCTCGGAAGATGGAATTCGAGCCAATTCTCTTTAATAGTGAGAAAATTATGAGCTTAGCAATTTTTTTCTTTCGCCATCTTTGGAATTGAGATCATTTTCATATCGTGGTACTTGACACCATTAGATTCGGATGCAAAACACTTAAATTGTATTCATTAAGAGGAGAAACATTATCTCGAGTGGCGGGAGTTATTTGAGAGAAAACATGCGCTGCATGCTTTCAACATTATGTGCTGTATAATAACTGTGTATCTTCATAATTTCACACTTGACTTACTGGTGAGTTTCCAAGCGGAAACAAAATCCGTTCCCGGTTTTAATAACGCTCGGACATCCTTCTTGAAGCGAATTTTTGTCATCCATTTTATGTGCTTCAAAAGCTTCTTCATATTTAGCTCGGCGTTCGAAGTTTAAGTAGCTTTTCATGATGAAGATATATGGAGAGTGCTTTTGAATGTCCCGGAGCGATTTCTATAATTTTAAATTTTTTAATTTCGAAAAAATTTATAAACAAATACTTAATATACCTTTCTTATTGTAGCTAATTTTGGCATTTAGCTTCTCCAATGACGTGAAGAAATTAAAATTCTGTTAACAATTGTTTTTGAATAATGTACCTTCAAGATTTCATTCCGCCAGAAATGATAGTTCATAAATGCGTCATTGATTGAAAATTTCTGTTGTGAGAAATGAGTTTTTTTGAAAAGCTTTATTGAACAATTTTTTTTGTTGAAAATCATTATTAAAGAAGCCGATTATTTTTGAAAAGCATAATTGAGGAACTTAACTGTCATTGAAGAACATTGTTGAGGAAGCCAATTTTTGTTTAAGAGCATTGTTGAGGAAGCGAATTCTTTTTGAAAAGCTAAATTGAGAAAAACAATTGCTGTTCCAAAGCATTGTTGGAATTTTTTCTTTGTTGAAAATCAGTTATTGATGAAGGCAGTTGTTCTTGAAAAAACATAGCACGTTGCGCGGAAAGCCAATTTCTCATGAAGGACGTAGTTGGAAGAGCCAATTGATCTTTTAAACATCCACAATTGTTTTCGAAAAGCATTGTTGTTGTCGGAGCGAATTATTTTTGAAAATCTTTTTGGGGGAAATCATCTTCTGGAGAAAGTATTGTTCTTCAAAAGCAGTTTTGGGGTCAATTTATTCTTGAAAACAATTGCTGCTCGATTATTTCTAGCATGGTTATTAGATCTTTTGATTTTCTCTCGTACGCGTAGCTTATGAGTAAAAAATTCTATTGCTGTATGGCGATATTTCTAATCGCTAATCGGATTTTTCTTCATGGTGAATTCCCAATTTCGGTTCCGAGGAACCCACGGACCGATTGTAGTGGTAAACCATCTGGAAAACCCTTGAATATTTGGTTGCTTACGATTCAGTCGTATTTTTCGAGATCCTCACCCCAATATGACTCGATGTAGGTGATTTTTAATTCGAAGTCAATTTTTTCGGACGTTACACGAAACATGGCATCAAAGGTTGTATAAGTTCGAGGTTCTATAAAAGAATATCGAGAAAAGCTTTTCGAAACGGTTCGAATTCCATTTTGAATTAATTCCTCTCGACGTTTTGCTTTTTTGCAAACGGACACGTATTGTCATTTCTCTCTTTTTATTGGATGGGAAGTATGTGTGTAACTGCACAGTAATAGCGATTCCGAGAGTACTTACAGCACTTTATCAAAAGTATTATGTGTTTTGTTGAAGGAAAAAAAAAAATATTAAAGTTTTTCTTTTTTGAACATTGAGTCGTAAAAAGGGAAAAAGTGTTGGGACCTTAAAACTTTTATTGCAAGAGCAATAAAAGTTCTTTTTTCCCCCTTTCTTCAAAAAGGAAAAAGGGAAAAATGTTTTATTTAGTATATATTTTTTTTCTTTAAAATAGAGAGGAGATATCTAAGGTGCAATATATGCCTTTTCGTATGTTTCCTTTATGTCGACCTGGTGCCGTTAAACTTGCTTTACGATGCAAACAATGAAATAAATATTCTCTCTTTCTCTAGGTTTTTTCCCCTATCTAAAATATGCGATTATTTTTTTTATTTGCTGTGTATTTTTTCTTTTCAACGGTTTTCCGGTCGTTGGATCGATTGTTTATTTGGATTTCCTACCCTCTTTGGAATGTCTGGTCAGTTTGTCGAAGGATTGATTCAGCGACGGATGTTATTATCCCGAGTCGCATTTATGGTTTTGTCGCCTGAGGATTGATCGCAATTCTGCCGCTTTTTTCCCATTCCAGTCTTTTTTTTCCCCCATTCTAGTAAATTTTCTTGACTACCCTTTCCTCGAATTCACCACTCTTTTGGCCTCCTCCCCTTCACCTGCAAGTGTCTTTAAAGTCATTATTTTAAGCCATTCACATGCTTGCACACTGTTTAGGTTTTAAACATTTTCCGTCGCCCTTTACCCATTCTACTAATTTTCTTGATTACTCACATGGTTGCACACTGTTTTGGTCACTCACACGCTTGTACAGTTTTTGGTGACTCACGTGCTTGCACACTGTTCTAGTCACTCATATACTTCCATACGCTCTAGGAAGTATATGAGTGATCACACTCACATACTGCCAAACGCTGCAGGTCTCTCATATACTTGCACATACTCTTGGTCATTCATTGACCTGATCCCTCGATCTGTAGGCCACTCGTTTGGTCATTCACATGATTGCTCACGCTCTAAGTCACTCTATTCTCTGAGCTGAGAGAACGCTCTCCATTGTCGAGAGCGTTCGATTTCATCCTTAGTCAAACTCAATTGTAACGGCATCGAAATTTCTGCAAATTTTGTCGTTATAACCGAGTCGTCATACAAAAGACATTTTTGGATGAAAATTTTTTTTATCAGATACAAATACTGTGCATGAAGTTATGATATGATGAGAGATAAGATAGTCATGATTAGGGGGTGCACATATTTGTTCAAGGAAAAAATACAGCATATTGGGATGATGAATACGGGGCATCCATACGGGTATGGATTCACTACCGTAAGCTTTATAACGGTATCTCGTCAACAATTGGCTATCCAGGCTGATTTCCGTAGTAAAACTATGCTAATTAAGCTTGCTTACAACGTGGATGAAAATGCAACGACCTCTGATACAGCGACTCATTTTTCATGTGTGGCTTTCGCTTCCTCAAGAAATTCCTGTAACTGCAGGTCATCACATTGAGGCACTGATTGGTAGTGTCTTTTGTTGTATTGATAGCTAATGAAGAATTTTTTCTTTTGCGTATTTGATGCTCTGATGTACAGTTTGACAATCCCGACTTGTTTTATCGCCAATATATCCCGTTTTTTTCAACGAAGTTTACTACTCTAAGATATAGTAGTAAGTAGTATATAGTATCTACTACTACTTGTCTTACTATATACTTACTATTTACTACTCTTACTACTATACTTCATAATGTTTTCTAGAATCGAGTTAAGAATAATTTTCATGATTATTGGCACTCAGAATATTTTTTATAGCAAACACTGCAGGCTTGCTCTGTGGCATATTTCCCACAAAAGGTTATTTATAAGCAGTATTCGGCAATTTCAACGACAACTCGAAATGTTTTTGGTGAGAATTGGCGATGTCCCGTACTCTTATCCCAATTTCTCGTATTTTTATAGATCAAATATAGTAACCCTAATCATAATGAAATAACTTCCAGCAGAGAATTTGATTGCATCCGATGATATTATTCGTCAGAAGAAGTTTTGAAAATGTCAATCTGGATCATAACGACAAAATTTCGTGAAATCTTCGATGTCGTTACAACAGAGAGTTTGACTTTAGATCGCTGTTTTCAAGTACCCGATGCGCCATTTTTCAAAGCAGCTGCTGAGGCTGTACACGGCTGCACGACGAGCTATTTGTGTGAATGTTTCCACGTATAAATAGTTCGATAAAATATTATATTGCTGACGAATCAACTCTGGATTTGTTTTCTCTTTATGCCGCGGCCTGATGAGAGAAGTCGGCGTTTTCCTCTCGGGGGTTTATTCCTATTGAACGTCACCATATCCCGTTGATGATGCGAAATTGATGCAATCTATGTGAGATTCTGTGTATTGAAGACTCCGAAATGAACTTGTATCTGGTCGATTGAATGTTTTCTTGTATTGTATGCTCTTTATTGGTATAGACATCTCTTTTTCGTCCATGACAACATTCCAGTCCATGATCTTCATTTTTTTTGTAGTTGCCAGCAGTATTGAGTTGCTGCTTATATAACTACATGAGTATTGAGTTACTACTACAGCATTGAGTTACTACTACAGCATTGAGTTTACCTACTTTTATTTAGAATTTTTTCCCCTTCAACACGAGCATGATTGTGTGTGCTCCGTCATTAAATATCGCTTTATACCAAAAAGCTTTCTATTTAAAGACAACACATAGCTGAAGACTTAAGTAGAATTGTTTTCTCTTTCATCCTTAGAGAAAGAGGGAATTTTCGACCCTTTTTCGGAAACGATTTCATCATAAACAGAGAGCAAGCATTGTATGTGTGTGTGTGTGTGTGCATGCATTTACTCTCGAGAGCCACAAGTGCTCTAGGCAGAGGGTTGAGCAAAACTCGGGAGCGTTACGTACTACAGCCGAGATCTGTTGTGTTGGTTTAATCGCATGCCGAAGAGAGAGAGGGAGATAGAGATGAGCTTGCAAGATATGCATGTACAGTATCTCCAGAAAATGGCGGTATTAATATCCGCTTTCGCCCTTTTCCTCTCTTACTGCCTACTCTGTAGACTGTAAAAGGGTACTAGAAGCCTTATTGTTCAGAGTTCATCAATTCCTCTTAAGTCAGGATGCGGAAGATCAAGCGGAAGTTGCTGGGAGTAGAGATCGGAGGATGCTCATTCCCGGAAGATCGTTATGGAGAGAAGCGAGCTAGAGAGCAACATCCAGCTTTTACATTTTGGAAGCTCGTATCGCACGTAAAGCATTTTTCTGTTTTGTCTGTTAAACCCTCGGCTATTTAGTAATCGGAGAATTCTTGTACCAACACTCGAGTTCTCGCTGAGTCGCTAATTTTCAATTTATAAATTTAAATTTATTACAATTTGCATAGTGCAAAGTGGGCTTAAAGTATGTTGGTGTGGGCCATTGTTTTTTAACCTTTTTTCATACACGGTCGGTGGAAGTGGTTGGAAAAATTTCACGGATGGTGAAAATATTAGAAATAATTTGCAGACTGGCAAAAAAAAATACATAAACGGTAGAAATAATTTGTGGACCGGCAGAAAATAAATAAATGGAAGAAACAATTTCAACACCGGCAAATAATAAATACCATAAATAAGATAATTTACGAACCGGCAAAAAAAGTGAATCGGAGAAACAATCGGCGGGCCGGAAAAGAATAAATACGGTACACGGGTGGAATAAGTAAATGGGAGAAATGACTTACGGGCCGGAAAGAAAACAAATTGGAGAAAGGACCAACAAAAAATTGATAAACGGTAGAAATATGTTGCGGACCGGTGAAAAATAAATGTTATGAATAGTTTCTGGACCGGCACAAAAAAAAAAGAGAGAGAGAGAGAAAGAGAGATAATGACCCGACGCGAAAAAAAAAAATAAATGGGAGAAATAATTCGTCAAAAAATAAATGAACGGTAGAAACAGTTCTCGGACCGGCGAAAACAATAAATTTGTGGAGTAATTTGTGAACTGGAGAAAAAATAATAAATCGTAGAAATAATTTGCGGACCGGAAAAAAAAAATAATAAATTGGAGAAACAATTTGCGGACCAGCAAATAATAAATACCGTATAGAATAAATAATTTTTTCGGACCGGAAAAAAATAAATAAATGGGAGAAATGGTTTGCGACACCATGAAAAAAAAGGATAAGAAATAATTTTCTTGTCTAAGTATCAACGAATGGAACAAATATTTGCAGACCTGCTGACGGGCTGAGACATAAATGAACACCAATATAGACATAATTTTTTTTATCATTGCATTTTTATAGAAGTTTTTAGAAGATAAATTTATATATTTTTTTTAGGAAATAATCAAAAATATTATTTTCTGCCCAAAAAAAAAAGACCTTTACTTTGTTCCTCCATTTGTTTTCCGTGAGGGATGCTTTTCCCATTAGATGAGAAATTTATTTTTTCCCTTTATACTTTTTTACTTTTCCCCCCACGTTATATTTTTATCCTCGTGCCATTACCGTCAATAAATGATGACTTTGTTTTGTTTTTTCCCCCCTTTCACAATGAAGTTTCCGTTAGTATTAAATATGTACAGAAACATCTTTTTTCCGCCATTAAAATTTTTTTTTCTTTCGAACTGATCAATATTTATGAAATTATTTGTTAGATTTTTTTTCCCCTCGAAACAATGAAGAATACAGACGAATGTGTGTCTTCATTTCATTATATCGGACTCCTTTCCATTATTTTAATGCTTTGCTAGAAATTTTTCCCGATTTGGGGAACTTCGTTACATTCTGATCGATATTTTGCCTGTCCGCCATGAAAAGGGACTTGACTACTCCTCTACATCCACATGTTTTCTGACTATAATATGATTGGCATGAAGAATTGTGTCGTGGTGCTGCGATGAAACTTCTTACGGTTTTTCCCCGTTCTGGCGACTTTCGATTTGAGAATGGACTATTTCGGGCCAACAGCTTTTGAAAAAAGGCCTCCGTAGGGGTTGCCATACTTGCTTGTGTCATTGCCTTCTACCGGTGATGCTAAGGCGTCCTTAAAGGATTATAGGGGCTCTGGTGGTGATGTATGAGCATTGGAAAGTAACCAATTTTTCATATTGGTCGCCTTGTATTTTGAAAACATTCTTTGTACTTCCCTGTAGTTAGAATTGGGTTTTTGACGAAACTGGTTTTTGACATGACAAGCGTCAAAAACTGGTTTAAAGTGTCAAAAACCTAAACGGATGTTTTTGGATAATATTTTGAACACAATAGGTTGATAACATGATGAGTGACTTACTTTTTTGTGTATTACGGTTTACTTTCAAACACTAATTTATTACAACAATCAAAACAAAATATTATAATTTAAAATTTTTCGACATACAAAGATTCTAGAACAGATATAATCAGTCCTACAATTTGGTATTTTGATTGCTAGCTATATTCTGATGTTATGCATAATAAGGGTATCGTTTTTTAACTGTCAGTGATTATTTAGATACTTTAATAATAACAAAAATCACACATTACATTTTTAGCATTTTCATTCATACATTTTTGGCATAAAAGAACTTTTTAAACACCTATCTGTTATGAAAAGAGTACAGCAGGTGATTTATAAGCAGTTGAAGAAATTTTTGAAAATCAAGAATCTCATCTTGAATTGAGAAATATGAAATAGTTCCATGCATGGGCGTTGATACGGGGGGGGGGGGGGCCCAGCGTCAAAGGTAGAGTCGACTGATCTAATGTATAAATGTATATATGAATTGACATCATCATCGTGCCCCCCAGACTTCCAAGTCTATCTCCGCTATGGTTCCATAGTCTTTCCTTTAGCTTTTAATGTTATACTTTATTCACATTGAAAATTTACATGAAAAAATACACATATATTGTCCAGAATAATTCTGTAGAGAGCAGAAAATTATTTTATGTTTCATATTAAGTATATTTCTTGTATGACATAGTGACTTGAACATTACATGCAATCAATATGTGTATTTTCAACGAGAATTTTCATATTCAAAAGCAATATTTAAGATTTTTGGTGGAGGGTTTGACGTGACATTTTAAACCGTCAAAAATTGCCTGCATCAAAAACCTGCCAACCCTGCCTGTAGTGCTACGAACTACGGTTCCCGCAGGCTTTTTATTAATTGTAAATGTATTAAGTGTGAATCTGATCAGTTATAAGATAAGAAAGAAAAAACAAAGCCAAATCAGAATGCGAAATTTTTCCAATGATTTCAGATCTAATAGACGAAGTTAAACGACCCCCCCCCCCTCCAAAGGAAAAACAAGAAGATGATTTCAAGAAATCAAACCACTCGTTTCTTGACCTTTCGTGTTGCACGGACCCCTTTGTGCCATGTGCCAATAAGACTAAGGCCAGGGACCCTCTTTGCCAGCAAGATTAAGGCCGGAGACCCTTCTTGCTTGCAAGATGAAGGCCATGAGCCTTCAGCACATAATAATCTAAAATTTTGATCGCATTCAAGCTCACCACGGAACCCCTGAAAGCTTCCCAAGGGGCCAGTGGACCTTTGTTTTAAAAACCACTGATTTAGACAGAATATTACAGATGATTTGAAATCAATTTAAATTATCCTTTTAGGATGTGCACGGTGTCCCGTAAACTATTAAGTAGCATGAAAATTAATTAAAAGAATTGAAGGAATTGGTATATTTTAATGCGGTTTCGGTGAACCTTTCTTCAATCTCTTCCGTGTATGAAACGTTCGTGGATCTTTTAGCCGGCGATTTGTGGCTTCAAGCAACTTCACTAATAGTGCTTTATCCACCAATGAAAACCATGTTTGCGCCAGCAACCAGAAAATTCAGGAATGAGCTGTTAATCGTACACCCTGCATTTTACAGGACTCGTCTTTCCTATGATTTGCTTTCTTGCCGCGCCTTCTGTCGACAAATATTTCAACCGATTTTTTCTGTACAAAATTATAACCCCCACCACCCCGTAGTGAGAATAATTTTTTATGCAAATCGCATTCAAATATACCAATTCCTTCAATTTTTATGTATGAATTTTGCGAACTGTACGAATTATGGGAACCCCTTGTAGATCGAGTTTTGAAGATAACGCCTTTGAAAATTTAAATACGCTGCAAAATGGCATTTTTATTACTGAAGGGAGGTTTAAATTTTAAGAACCTAAATTCGCATTTAATGTGAGCTTTAAATCTTCGGAAACGCTGTAAATCGTGAATAAATAGCTCGAGTTACATCAATAATAGCATGTTACTCTGGTTCAAAGAAGCTGTTCCTAGGAAATCGATTCATCAAAGTGAAATCGGGACCATGTCGTGGCTGAGCGAGGAAACTTTAATGTAACTGAAGAAGAATGAATTAATCATTTAACTTCGCTTGGAAATATAAATGATACTGCGTGTGATTTATATTTGAAGGGCACAATTATAAATGACCTCCACCGTACGATATCACGGGATATAGAAAAGTTTGAGCATCTATTTTCGGTTGTTTCTTAATGCAACAAATCTTCTGTGATTCGATACATAAGACTTTCATCCATGAATGTGACATTCCTGTGGGCTTGTAGCGAGTTTATGGCAGCAGCATGTATATATTTATGTATGGTGGTACAGTGTTTGCGCAGGTGTGTGTGTTGCATTCATTTTGCCAATGTCCTCCCCTGGTAAAGCATGATGTGTACATACACGCGCGCACAGAGTAGTTTCATTGAAATTCTTGCAATGTGTGGGTGTTCGTTTTTTCTTTACTCGTGTACGAAACGTGAATTTCTCTCGTATGTTTGTACATACGCGTAACGATTCGTAGTAAATGTTTTTGTTTTGGCTTCTTGTCTTTTCTATCTCTTTCCTCAATGCGTTCTGTGCTCTACAACGAAATGCGATTGGAAACACCAAGGACCAGTTCTCAGAAATTCTCATCTAGGTGATGCCGTCACGTATTCTGTGAATTTTGTTGCTTTTCTGGCAATATTCGGAACATTTTGTTTCGTAGCACCAAAAATATCAAGTTTTGGATTTTTATCCAGTACACTTTCAATCACAGTCAAATCATACGCCTCCGTTAACAATTACTTTTGAAAAAAAGGTTTTATTTTTTGAGAAAATTGTTCAACAAATTTTTTGCATAATGCATTTTCCCCCTCAGCCATTGGAGACCGCTCTTTCTCTTTTAATTGCGAGTGTTTCAACAATGCTTTTTCTTTTAATTGCGAGTGTTTCAACAATGCTTTTTCTTTTAATTGTGAGTGTTTCAACAATGCTTTTTCTTTTATACAAATACTCAAAATTAGGAACCACGACAGGCAAATTGCCCAACCAGAAAATTTTTTTGCTGGAAAAAGGAGAAAATAAAAATAAATAGTACTTGAAAACCATAGTTTATGGCTTTTTGTTGGCCTAAATACAGCTACATGAGAATAATAAGCCAGAAAAAGTAAACAACTAAAATATCTGCCCATAGAAATATGGTTGTCACTCTTTAAATACATGGATAGCTTCTCGGTTACTCCCACCCAACTTATATTTTCTCTTGAAGGTGTCTATCGTGGGAGAATTCAAGACATTAGAATATAAGCTATTCCATGCATTTACAACCCTGTTGGAGAAAAATTCCCTGCGATACAATAATCTAGAATTATCCCTAACTAATCGAAACTGGTGTCTGTCCCCGAGTCGAAGCATTTGAAAAAGACGGGGGTAACAATATTTCATTATCAATCATATTTATTCCTTTGAAAATCTTAAATACTCCAATCGTATCTCCACAACGCCTACGTTGTTTCAAAGAAAACATATTCAAGAAATCAAGTTTGACTTCACAGCCGAAATCTTTCAATCCCCAGTCTTTGAGCAATGCTTTTTTTATTTTAATCACGAGTCTTTCCACAATTATTTTTTTGACCACGAGTGTTTCGACAATGTGTTTTTAGCCATGAAAATGCTTTTTTTGCCGCGAGTCTTTCGACAATGTTCTTTGAATTGCGAGTATTTCAATTTTTTCGACAACGCATTTTTTTTCTACCACACACAATGCTAGTCTTTCGACAGTGCTTTTTTAGATCACGAGTCTTTTGACAATGTTTTCTTTTTTTACCACGAGTCTTTTGACAATCTTTTCTTTTTTTACCACGAGTCTTTTGACAATGTTTTCTTTTTTTACCACGAGTCTTTTGACAATGCTTTCTTTTTACCACGAGTCTTTTGACAATGCTTTCTTTTTACCACGAGTCTTTTGACAATGCTTTCTTTTTACCACGAGTCTTTTGACAATGCTTTCTTTTTACCACGAGTCTTTTGACATGACAATTTTTTACTACGAGTCTTCCAACAACACTTAATAGCGCGAATCTTCCGACAGTGCTTTTTGCAACTAAAAGAAAAAATTTGGCTGTGAATTTCTCCAATGATTTTGTTCAACTATAGGGATTTTTCATTCTAATATTTTTTCCTATATAAGGAAAATAAAGTTTTTTGTAGTTGCTTTTTTTTCTCTAAAATATGCATCGCGTGAAACAAATTACTTTCCTTGTGTTATAATTTAGAAACTTGGAATCACATCTTTCCAAGAAATCGATCCTGCGAAAGTTTATTTTTTTCTAAAATGGAAACAAATGATGTCTGTGTTCACAGACGGAGAGACAACCCTTGGGAAATTTAAGAAAAAGGAGCTTTAATATATTCTTATTACTTTGGGATAAGACTTAATTCTCTCTTCTCTCCGGAAAAAATAAAAAAAAACTAACCTAAAAATACTTGGAGTTGGATGTAGCGTCTGGTGTGTTATTCGTTGCTCAAGAATTAGGTTTTTTTTCCCGACAGACTTGTTTGATCGAAATAGCATTCGGTCCCGGATGAATTCTTTGCAATACCGAGTGTGCTAATTAAAAAGGAAGCGCTACTATTTTTTTTTTTTTTTACACTTTCGTAGGTAATATTCCGCATTTCTCATCGGTGGGCCTATTGTATACTATGGAACAAATCAAATTCATTTCCACATGGACTAAAATAGAAGCATCTATATATTTTTGTCAGGCTACACCGGTTTAAATCAGCTTGATTTTTTTTTTTAAATAATTTATTTAAATCACAAAATTTGTATTTCATTTTTTCTTCATTCAACTTCAAAGATATTGAAGTAAAAGTAACATAGTATGGTATGCATGTTATTGGAATGCTGTAAAGGTTTTGATTAAAAGAAGTAGGAAGATCTGGTAAATGTAGACTTTCAAACAGTCCTTAGATCTAGTACAGGTTGGTTTTCCTTGGTTCTCACCTTCAAGGTACGATTACGAGCCAATCTCCCAGTAGAAAAGTCTCGCCACAGACAGGCCCACAACGACATAATTATTCGATCATTTCACTTCACTTATAGTCAGAAAAATTGACAGCAGATGGCAGCACTACACAAACTTTACACAGAAACAGACTTCACGTTAGATTCTAAACACATGCACAGCTTCTAGCATGGCCCAGGTCTTCTTCAACCACCTGTTGAAATCCATTCATTGAGACAGTGGTGGGTGATGACCTGGTTCGGAGGAGATATAGTACAGAAAGATTTATGTTCTATTTCTAGATTTTGTGCATGGAAAAAATTTCAGGAAAATAAAAGCAGCTGAACTTAGATATAACTGCACTAAATATTTGCAACTCAATACTTGTGCTGACCTTTCGTAAAAGATTTGTCCGTAAATACTACTGGTTATATATATAGAAATAATTTTCGTGATCGTTTTGGGTTACTAGAGCATAGATTTTCCAATGATGGGAGAAAGCAACAATGATTTCAGAATGATTACCAAAAGCAACAATGGTTTCAAACAATGATCAAAGACAACGGGGATTTCCGAGCGATGATAAAAGAGCAACAATGATTTTCGAATCACCACCGAAGAAGCAATGATTTTCAAAATAATGATCAAAGCAACAAGATAAAAATAACGGATTTTCGAACAATAATCGGAGCAATAAGGATTTTGAACAATGATCAACAAGAATTTTCAAACAATGATCAACAAGAATTTTCAAACAATGATCAACAAGAATTTT
Organism: Pholcus phalangioides; assembly: GCF_987345545.1. NCBI lineage: Eukaryota > Metazoa > Arthropoda > Arachnida > Araneae > Pholcidae > Pholcus > Pholcus phalangioides. The sequence continues at coordinate 10,014,509 of NW_028301609.1, forward strand.
CAAACAATGATCAACAAGAATTTTCAAACAATGATCAACAAGAATTTTCAAACAATGATCAACAAGAATTTTCAAACAATGATCAAAGCAACAATGAATGGATTAATTTAAATTGATGAAATTAGCTTAATTATTTAACCTATAAGTTATAAGTACAAAGCAGCAAACACTGCGCTTTTTGACATACGCAATGCTTCCGAAAATTTCGGTCACGAACTTCTGATGCAGTGATTCTCAAATACATAGTATGCTATATAGCACTTCTAGTCACCGTGAGATATTTTGCAAGTAAAATTACATTGACATAGTTGCAGGACTATGATCCCCGACTAAAGCATGTCTCCGCAATTTAGGAAGCCACCAAAGTACCTTGAGATCAGTAAAAATACCGCATTATATGCATTCGAGACTCTTTGTGTTACAAATACAAAAAGTTTTTGTGAATCTCTTCAATTGCAACATATTCTATCTATACCGAATAGAATTTTTTTAGAATAACTATTACAATTGATCCTGTCGACGTGCAAGAATATGTCATGATTGATTTCATTTTTTGATTATATTATAAAGAATTCAAGGAGAAATCGCGTAAATTTAAATTCCTCAGGGAACCGGAACAGCTTTAGATATATATTTAAAAACAAATAAATCTCAATTATTTTCTTTCCAATCACGCAAACTCGTAAATAATGAAACATATATATATAAATTCATATATTTCATTTTAATTTTTTCATATCCTGCACCTGATGTTTACATTTAAACGTGAAAGGAAACACGTGGAAAAAAGGAAAAGATAACCTTGATTCAATTTTCTGGTCAAGGTCGACCGGCATGTACTATTCTTGGACACCGTCCAATATTTCGAAAAGGAAAAAAAAAAAAATGTATAGCTTTTCTTGCAAATGGGCTGCTGGTAACGTCACACGAGAAAAGAAAACTAGTCTCATCTCAAATGAATGCGGAAGTTTTGCCTGTTTCTCTCTCTTGCGTATAACTATTATAATACATCGTGTGTTAGTCGGCAACTGGTGGTGATTCGTTATCTCGTGTTTTATAAGACACGTGAGTCCGCATATTAATGACGAGGACGCTTTTTTCGATTGCAGTCGCAATAAATATTACGAAATTTTTCGGGCGGAGGTGGTTATTAAGGCACGTTTATTGTAAACACGAGCGGATGTCGTGCTGCCCTCTTTGTAATTTAAATTTGTTGGTTTTATACTTCCTGTGGTATTTGGGTAGTTCTTGTTTGCTCCTGAGAGAGATGAATAATGACACTCCTGACTCCCACTACATCCTTGAGTCGAGATTTTTCACGGGACTTCTCCGAAGTGAAAAAAAACAAAGTATTAGGATTCATCTTCGAGCCCTGTCAGTCCCTCCCCCTATTTGAGGTCCGTGATGACACTTTTAAATGAAAGACACTGCGTAGGCTTCATAAGGTGATTCAGGACAGGAGGTCATTGAGGTGACTCTTTGACTCACGTTCTGGAAGAGCAATTCCTAGTTATTGTGTTTAAGGGATTCTTAAAAATTAAATTATAGAGCTCAAAAGAAAAAATTCTACAGTGATTTGTGACTCCAGGGTCTGAAAGGGATATACAGTCTGCTCCGATTAAACGGATATCAACGATTCCAGCACACAATATCCGATTAAGCGAGGATATTCGACTATGCGGGGAACAAGTTTTTCATCAGTTAGCGATCGATAATTATAGTTCACTACCTGAATACTGCGTTGCATAGTCGTCATAGTCGTAGTTGTTTAGTCAGAAGCAATCGCAATTTTTGCTATTGCTGGAATTCTAAATCCATCCCCTGAGTATCGGAGGGAAACTCATCATGAATATTCTTGTGATATATATACGTATATACTTTTTTTTCCTGACTACTTAGATTAATTTTGATTGATATGTGATCACTTTTGTCGACCTTTTTATACCGTGTTTAACATTTCTATGTCTTAGGCTGGGATTACACTATAAAAGTGTCATAAAAGTTCATTTATAAAACTTTAAAAATGCAACAAATAAGGTTATTATGCATGTTTCAAGTTTATTAAAAGGACTTTTATGAAACTTTTATAGTGTAATACCGGCCTTATTCATGAAAAAAAGTTAATTATATAAATATAATAAAGTAATAAATATAAGCAATATATAAATATAACGGATTATATATGCACATAAATATTAACTAATTATTATATATAATATAACTAATAAATATAAGCAACTAAAATGTGTTTACGCCTTTGATGAAAATCCATAATTTGCGTTGTTTTGTTTATTTTTTTTTTTAGTTAGAAAAAATTTGGTTAGTACAATCACACTTGCAACACTATTAGATATGAAGTTAAGTTACTTAAATCAGTTTTTTTAATTATTTTTAACTAAAAAATGCTCAGAATTAATGATTTTTGTTTATTGGGGATGGTATATGGGCATTTTCCCTTATATAATGCCCGGATATATTGAAAGCATTGAAGAAGTGACAAACTATTGTAAAGGAACGTGTCTGAGGCCAGGATTACGCTATAAAACTTTTATAAAAGTCATTTTATAAAATATGAAAAAATAAATCAATAATAAAAATAAATAAATAATAAAGACAAATAAATCAACATATAAGCCATTTCTAGTGGATTTTTCAAAGCCAAAGACCCCCAAATGACGGGCCTTAAATTCTGATTTGCAGAAATGATTCGGGCTTTGGTCGGCCAATTCGCGAAGTGGCTGATGATCCCTGGTCAATGTTCAATGTGCTGATGTAAGGTGGTCCGCTAGGGCCCCAAATCCATTTTTTTTTCATTGCTAACGTGCGATATATAGTAGCTATATTGGATTCGCTGCATTGACGAGAGAGAGAGAAAAAAGAAAAAGAAATGTGAGGAAAAACTATTTATATATAGTAATATCAGGCAGTTTTTCCTGTAAAATTTTGAAGAAAAAATGATTACAGCATCGTTACTGCGGTTTAATGGGCTACCATAGCTAACGTGGACATACGGTAATTAACACTAAAAATACGCCAACTTGGCGATAACCCGGAATCGTGTCTTTTGGCAGGCTAGTTCACAAACAGTCGAATTTCAAGCTCTTTTGGCAGTAACATACACACTCTCCTTGCTGTTTCTTTTATGTTGCCATCGATTGGGTGATCACAGAACATGCTATTTTAAAGCTTGAAATAGTTGAAGATTAGCGATTGTTTGATCTTCTCCGTATTTGGGGAAAAAATTTCTCACAGTCTAGTAAGAAATTCCAGACAGGCTTCTCTCAGAAACAGAATAGAAATATGTAGGTCGATTAATTATTCTTCAACTGTCTACGTCTACTCTACATCTGTGTATGACGCAGCTGCTTCTGATACTCTACTGTCATTTTTTCTCCTACACTTTTCGGCACCGCTTTTTTCCCAGCACAACATCATAAATTCATTGCTTCTTTTTTCTTCTCCAACGCACGACCACTATTTTTTTTCCCTCACTTTATATGATCAAGAAGCAAGTGCGGAACAGATGGAAATTTTATTTTTGTGTATTAAGGACCAGCTTCTCTCATAGCTTTGTCACATAAATGCGTATTTATACTATAAGTCGATTGCCATTGTCGGCCTCGTCGTCGTTGTTGTTGAAGAAGTCTAATTTGAACGGCTTCTCTTGTTTTCCCAGCCCCCGGGAAGTAAAATAAAAAAAAAAATAGGGCTTTTGTGGGGCCGGGCTCTCGAGAGGATGTAGATGTTGCGAGAATCTATTACAATTAAGGCATCAAGTGCTTTCTGAGAGCGAGACTGACAAGAGTGTGTTTTTGCTCCGCTTATTATATTGTTAGGAGAGTCCTCTCTCGCTAACGGGTTCACGTTTGTTGAGTTCCTCCTTTTAATATCACTTGAAATTGTTTTTTTTTCCCGCATTTCCATGTTAATCTGAATTCTTTGGATAGTTTCATTCGGTCTGGAATTTAAATTTCGAGCCTCCTCGACTTGAAACCTATACCAAGCTTGACGAGTGCCTGAAATCTTCAGAAAGTAAAAATTTCCAACAACAATTGTTTTTTTTTAAAATCACCATAATAGCTTTAGTGATCTGAATGCTTGAGACCAAATCTGAATATGTAGAGGCAAAGATGTCCTCTTAAACTTGGTATTACAAGATAGGCAGGAAACTGGTTGTTTTGTAGAGATGATAATTATTTGAAAGAAAATTCACATTTGCCTTCACTGGGACTTCAACCAGGAGCTTACGCAGGCTCGACTTTCGGGTGGGGAGGGGCAATAAAATTTTTCTCCCCGAGAAATTTTGAGTTATCGCCCTCACCCTCCAAAACGCATTTAAATTAACAAAAATTGGTTAATGTAGCATATGAAGGGTATTTTTTTTCGATATTTTAATTTTTTCACCAAAATATCTTTTCAAATTATTGTCGGAATTAGGGGGCATGGGGCCCGTGTATGCCTCTGACTCGAATCACAGCTCTTTCGTGGTCTGGGTCAGTGCACTAACACTACGCTATGGAGGCAATGAGAAATTTCTTCCATGGAGCGTATATAAGTTGAACGATACCGTGCGATGGACGGTGACAGCAATCACCTAGTGGCTTGTAAACGACACCAGATAGCGACATATGTAGAGAGACAAAGATGCCCTCCAAAAACTAGTCGTACAACATGTCATAACAACTATTTCCCTGCATATCTTGTATTAACAAGTGGAGAGGACATCTTTGCCTGTACAGAATTGTATTCAGCCTGTATTCAGAATTGGTTCTGAGCACTCGGATCACGAAAGCCATTGTCGAGAAAAAAACAATTGTTGGAAATTTTTATTTTCTGAAGATTTCTCGCTTTTTATTTAAGATTATTTGTCTTTACATGTGTTGCTGGTGTCCTTGATGTGACATACGAGCTATTGGATGTCGCCGTTCATCGCCGTGAACCATTCAGCTTATATACACTCCAAGGAAGAAATTTCTCATTGCTTTTTTGGCGTAATGGTAGTTCACTCGTGTGGACTGCCAAGGGCCGTGGTTCGAGTCCCAGTGCAGGCAAATGTGAATTTTCTTTCCACTAATCATTATACCACTTTCCCGTTGCTACCTTTTCAACTATCATTTCTTTCCTCTATAATCATAATATGATAAGGAACCCTGCTTTTTAGCGTTGGTTATTTGTTGGAAAAGCTTTTCAAGTACGACAAAGAAAAGTAAAAACTTATAATAAAAATTAAAAGAAAAAACAAGTCATGCTATTTGGAATATCACTCAGTTAAATGAAACATGATCAAAGTTTTATATTTATAAGAAGCGAATGCTTTGATTTCACTAATGAGAAATCATAATTACCAAGGTATGCTTACTCGCTTCGGCAGTGACGTAATAGATACCGTTGGCTCCGCCTAGTCACATATCAACGATTCCAGCCCCACAATATCCAATTAAACGGGGGTATCTGTTTATTCGGAGAACAATTCAATTGCTATTTTACATCTTTAGTATAGTTTGCATATTAAAAACTTATGGAAAACAGGATCTATATTAATAAAGCTTCTCGGATAAATCAGACATTTAAAAAAATGAAATGAAAATCATATGTATTCACAATTATCACAATACTTTTAGGAAAGTTAGCGCCCTCTATTAGGTCAACAGAGAACAAAAATAAAATAATTAAATGTACGTATTAAGGCCAACTTGAATGCTTGGAGGCCAGAACCTACTCTGAAATGTATTTATCTTAACTTAGTAACATGTTTTCCATTAATTCCAAATTTTATCGTTCAATTAAAAAAAAAAAATCGTGTATAGTAGTTGATGTGCGAAGGATAATGTTTGAGTAAGCGGGGAAGATTTGAAATTATATTTTAGCGAGAAAACTTTAACATTGTCTCTCTCCATGGGAGAAATTTTGGCGCCGGAGGAATTCATCCGTTTAAGCGGGGTAAAACCGTTCTGAAATACGACTTTCGTTGTTCGTCTAGTAAATCATCGCAACTTGTAATCCCATCTACATGCGAGAGCTCAACGAATCGCTCAAGTGCAACGCATAGCGCGAGTTATTTGGGGGAAAACATGAAATCGGTTGAATTGAAAAATTTTACAGGACTTATTTTATGCGTTTTGCACGTTTTTGTCCTTGGCGATGGGTTTTCCTGATTCGCATTTGATTTTCTACTCGTAACAAAACACGTGAATGAAATTTGTGAGGGGAAAAAATTCAAGCAGATAAGAAAATTATCAAAATCTACGAGGGGGAAGAAATAAAATACGATTTCATCAGTTATATCTTATCAGAGCTTGATTCAAAGAAAAAGCCGCAACAACTGTGAACTAATAATAAAAAAAAGATTATTCTAGTTTTTTTACCCCTCCCTTCTTTCCAACTAGGCACGTGATCTTCAAGATCAGAATACTGTACATACACGCTGTTTCGGGAACACGATCGTAAAATGAGACCACTGGAGTTGTTTAATGGTGATACATATCTATTGTGTGAGGTGAAACTCCTATTCTCCAATGAGCTTTTATATCTTATAAAAGCTCATTGGAGTATTTCAGTACATCAAAATCCCTCCGCATAATATCCTGAAAACTTTAAAAGGGGATGACAGAGCACGCTGTGAAACTTTTTTATGTGCAATGCATGAGCGTTAATGCCGCGTTTATGTTTCAGCGGCCAAATGTAGTCGTTATCGTATTAGATTGTGGCGTTGTATTTGTATCTTTGTTTGTATTTGTGTAGATTGCTATCAGGCGAAAAGAACTGAGAACTGTAAGGAATTCTTAATTTAAAGCTGGGTACGCTTTTGGTTGTCAGAGGGTATGACCTGCGGTACGCGTATCCCCGGTGTTACGTGACGAACTATTAAAGGGATACGCTGGAAAGTGAATAAAGTATTATCCCTTGAAATTCGCAGGAGGCTTGCTTCCCCTCTACATATGTGCTGAAAGCTTTAGCAGGCCTGCCTCAAAAATGCGCGAGAGGTGTTCTTATCGATGGAAATGAGTAGGAAAATTTCTTACTTCTTGAATTCGTAAAAACTTGTCCCCTCCCCACTTCAGATGCTCTTAAGACATTCGTGCTCCCCCGCCCCCAAATATACAGGGGACAGACACCTCGAACGGGGAAAGTGGATCAGTAGTGAACGGTGGGGAGCAAGCGGATTTTCCACTTCCACCCTCGCACGCCTATGCTAACAATACAAGTTTTTGGTGAGAACTACCCCTCCCCCGTATCTGCGTATGCGTGGAGATATCCAGCATAGATGTCCTCTCACCTATGGGAGGTGTTTATGCTGCTAGGAATGAGCAGGAGAGTTAGTTCTACATCCTTAGAAAATGTATAGGATTATGATGATCGCCTCGAAATGTGAGGAATGTATTAGTGTTTTTCATCTAACAGCATTTTGATTCAACAGTTCCTAGATAGGCTAGCTACCAGAGCCGGACAAATCCCAGGCGCCGTCGCTATGGCGACTAAAAAATTGGTGTTGTCGCCTGAAATTTTTATGGGTGTAGTTACGAAATTGCATGCTGAGAGCAGCACAAAATGTTTGGAATTCACAGTAGCATATCTGCCAATATGAAAGAAAGTCACTATGACCCGAAAAAGTCAAAAGAAGCAATATTTTGGACCTTTTTCTTCGGGTAAAAATTTTTTTGGCACCTAAAAATTTTTTCTGGGAAGATTGCGTTACTTATCCCTACATGCACCTCGTAAGCATTCCACTGGGGGAAATTTCTAACGAATTGTGTGATACTTGTTGGAACTTGTGCATGTGTGGTCCTAACGTTTTTTTATATTGTCGGTGTTATACGTGTTTCGTGAATTAGTGCTGCTGCCGCCTGTCATCGGTATTTTGAAGTGAAAGTGGCAGATGCGTTATTTCCCCACAGCGGCCATGAATTTCCATATAAAAAAATGTCTTTTCCTCGCGTGCTCGATCAACCACTGAAGTACATATCCCGCGCTCAGAATTGCTCTGTATAAATCTGACGACCTTCCATGCACCGGCACGTTGTCGTGCATTCAAATCAGCACCAGAACTCTTTCAACGCATATCAAAAGTGAAAAAAAAAAAGTGCTTGAAAATACCCGGATTCCTATTTTTATCGCCCGTGTTTGCTCTTGAAAAAATCGAATCGATATGATATCGAAGATACAAAAACTAAGAACGCCAAGCGAAGAAAATACGATATTCGTTGGTAGAGATGTCTCTGGTGTATCTTACATGCGATTGTGTGGCATCGGGAGTGATGATATCATATATTTTTTTTTTATTCTCTTGAAGCCCTCGGGATAAAGAGCATATAGATACGGGAATGGTTTGTTTCTGTTTGAGAGCTCTTTTACTTCTGTGTGCTAAAGCGCCGTTATCTTTTTTTTCCCCCTTATGTATTTATAAAAAAAGAAGAGAAGAAAACATTTCTTTTTGGAGTTCAACTTTCTTTCCCATGGATTTATTCCACTACTCAGTTATTGGTATCTGTCTCTCTTCTTAGTTATCTGGAATCGATATTCCTGTTGTGTTGACGGAAAAGAAATTTTTACCTCTTATTGGTGTTTCATTTTTTACTCCTGATAATGTGATGTGCTTGTGCAGTTTGGAAGTGAAAGAAAGCATTTTTGTTGGGGGGGGGGGGAAAGGCGTGAAACTGGTCCTGTGTTTTTTTCGGATAGGGGATGGTTTCTTGTCGATTTCGATCAATGCGACGTTGGGATCGATTCGATGGAAAGCTTCAAAATGTAATGCAGGTTGGCCATGGGTTGTGTGCTCGGATTTGATTTCCTCTTGCTGTGGGTCGAAATTCGACGTTATACTACCATATACAGGGTGTCCTGTAAGTGCTAATGCGGCCTTTATCTCATCAAGATTTCCGTAGTAGAGGTATAGTGTATAGTTTCACTTTAAAAAATGCTCAAAATGCGTTCAAAAATTATCGTGTATCGGTTTTGAGAGTTGAAAATACAGTGTCAGCAAATAAAAAAAATTAAATTTTTATACGGTCCCCCTATCCTGTAACTTCCAATTAGAAAGTTGTTGCTCTGTCTCATGAGGCGAACAGAAAAAAAAATTCCATGTTTCTAAGTGCAATATTCGTTAAGATATTTTTGAATTCAAAAATCGGAAGAAAGTTGGGGAAGGGCAGCATAAATGAGGGCAACGAGTGTTGTCCGTTAGTTTTTGATAGACGTCCGATAGGTGATAGATTGGCGTTTTCCCTTATTTTCTCGTAGGGATCCCGATTTTTCCGGGCGATTTTATCGAGGAAAGATGATCGGAGTGAGTATCTCGTGTGGCGTTTTTTATATTCCTACCAGAACATCTTTCGCGGACTTGATAGAAACTCGTAGCGGGTTGGAATTATTGCACCCCACCTCTACACCATCCCGTAATGACATCCAGATCGATCGTCATAATTTTCCCATATAATTAATCTACCGTGATTTCTTGCTTATCTATACAAATCTGCAATTTTAAATCGATCGTCACCAAATTTTGCATGTATACCAAGCGGGACCCGACTTGAACGATAGGCTACTTTAAAAATTAGTCAGCAGGGCAAATGCCCGAAGTGGGCAAAAAACTGTCGGGCAACAATGGTTACCGGGCCTCAACAATCACTTTTCGGAATGTTTATTTTAGTTACCGTGGTTTCCTAGAAATGCGTCTCAGACGTGTATATGCCTTTACAATGGTTTCTCATTTCTCTAATCCTGTTAGTATATGTATAATAGTTTATGCCATTGTAATGGTTTGCCACTCTTCAGTCCTCCCAGTAATGAGGCTTTTTGAATTGACACCATAATCATCATCAGCATCACTTTGAGGGTCAAGCAAAGGATGATCCCCATAGAAATAAGTGTTAAAATTACCGATTTCACTGCAGAAATGCGGAAATTCAGTGGGGTTTTCCACCACATCAATAATTTTAAAAATTGTATTGAATTCTCGATTTCTGAAATATTGAGTTCGCTTAGAGATACGAAACCCAAAAAATTAAATATGAAGTAATTAGCCGGACCTACTTTGGAGTTGGATATTCATGCAATAACATTGATTTCAGCTTTTTATTTACATCTTCCCAAGCATGAAAATGTCTCCGTTTTGTCTTTTAATATTCAACTGCATAAATTCATATAGTTTAGACCAGTGGTTCTCAACCGGGGCTCCGTGTGAACTTCCAGGGGCTCCGCGGCCACCACTCAAGGAAAATAAAAACCTAGTAAATTTGAAAAAAAAAAAAAAAAAAAAAAAAAAAAAAATATATATATATATATATATATTTTTTTTTAATAATAAAAATAAATCAGTAACTAAAAAATAGGTCTACGGGGCTCCGCCATAGAAATTATATCCCAAAAAGGGCTCCACGAGTCAAAAAAGGTTGAGAATCGCTGGTTTAAACTGTTTTAAAATTATTTATGGGTAAGTTATTAAGTACATCGAAGAAATTTCGCAGCTTTAATTAAGCATTTTTTGAAGCAGAAATAGGCAGGTGGTTAACCTGAAGTTCGGGGGCAATCGAAATACCTAGATACAGGGTGTTTCGAAAAGAATCATTCGATTTGAAATACGTATATTATGAAAAATATTGAGCGCATAGAAACTCAAGATTAATTTTATTTTACATGGCTAATCATAAAGGTCTTTTTACAAACCAAATTAAAGGTGCTTAATTTGTCCACCTTGGGATGCACGGCATATGTCTATACGGTAGTCGAATTCGTCCCAAACTTTTGCGGGCATGTTCTCTTCCACGGCTGCTGTTATGCGTGTCTTCTGTTCGGCTAGTGTAGCTGGAAGGGGAGGCGCATGAACGTAGTCTTTTATAAACCCCCACAAGAACAGATCGCACACAGTGAGGTCCGGCGATCTTGGGGGCCAGTGATGTTTAATTGAATCGTCAGGTCCCGTACGGCCGATTCATCATTTAGGAATGCGATTGTTCGAAAATTCTCGAACTTCCAAGCTCCAGTGCCCCGTCCTGCTGGAAAATGAAATCATCCGAATCGGTTTCTAACTTTCCCTAACGTCTTCCTATAGTGACGGCAAATGTATGCGACGTTAAAAAAAAGTCCTCCTTCGATTCTTTATCAGGTGACTAGATTCAAATTTCTTTTTCCGAGAGACTTTCTCAAGGGATCTATGAAAGGAAGGATCGTAATTAGTGATACACACTGGACTGCTCGATTCTAACTCCTCACTACAGGATTTTAGCTTGAAGGGATTTCCCGTTTTAGAATAAAGTAATGAAAAAAAAAGGAACGATTGAGCATTTTGCAACCAATAATGTGGGAAAGGAAAGTTGAGTCGTCCCGTTTTACCAATACCCGTTTACAATGGGTCACCGTACTTGCAAACGAGATTTCGTTCGGATACAATTATAATTTGGTTATTGTTATCAAAACCCCGATGTGATCACATTTAGCGGCGTGGACTGTATTTGGTTACATAATACCGAATCGAAAAGAAGAATTGATTGAATTCCACTGTGCATGCCAACGAATGTTCATCAATGAGGTTTTCCCAGATGGCATTGCTCATCGCAATCACGAAGTCGAAGGACAAGGGTGAAAAATCAATGAGAGCATGAAATTCGTCACGTCGTGTCTGAGTCGATGGCACTCTACCTGTTATTTATCTACTTACATTTTATCGTCCAGATCGAAGGAACGCTTTTGTGAGTATATCTCTGTTACACGTGCATCCTTGAAAAGAGGAAATGCTCGAGAGATATTACGAGGCATTCGTCACGTCTTCCTTCGCCAATATTTGCATTGCATAATCAAGACTTTATACACAGTTGTGACTCCTCTTTTCCCTCTTCCTCAAGTTGATTTTTGAAAACGTCAGTTCATGCCGGTATTTGATACTAATGGCATTTGAAAAAAAATAAAAAATCTGTTTTTAGATTTAAAAAAAATGTGTATGTAGCACATTCATAGGCGATGAATGACCCTTGGGGGAATCGCCCCCCCCCCCCTTCCGCTTGCGTACGCCAATGAACACATTAAAAAGTACTCGTGGGCTGATGAGGTGTACGCAAAGTCATTAAAACAAAAGGTTACTCAACTTTTTTCATGAAGCGCAGGGTCACTTAATTTCTTTTTTAAAGGTATTACATGGGCCACTTGAGTTATTCAGAAATGCGCCTTGTGCTACTCAGGTGACCAGGGAATGTGCGGACCTGAAAAAACGGGCCGCTTGAGTGATCTGGAAATGTGTAACGGGAAATTTAAGTGCAAATATTTATCTGCAAATGTACTACTGCATGCCTCTTTGAACTGGAGGTGTGCCGCGGGTCACTCAAACGATTTGGAAATGTTCTGCTGGGCTCACGTTATGCAAACATTGGCATCTTAAGTGATCTGGGTATAAGCCGTGAACCACTGAATTAATCTGGACGTGTACAGATTTCCAGATCACTTGAGGGATCCGCGGCCAATTTCCAGATCACTTGAGTAACCCGCCGTGCATTTACAGATCACTTGAGTCACCCGCGACACGCTTACAAACCTATGAAGTGATTTGCACTTTTCTAAAAGTTGAGCACCCTTGCATAGACGTACGCAGAATTTTCTCAAGGAGGTGGGTGAGTTTCAATTTATTTTTCTTTTCAATGAGATTTTTTACGTTTTTTCCTGCAAAATAATACTATAATCTTGGCTTGAGGGAGGGGGGGGGGCTTAGAACCCCAAAACCCCCCTTGCGTACGCCTATGCACTCTTGTATTGGGGATTGTGGAGGATTCCGTACCCTTTCCGTCTAATAATAAGATTCTTATTGTAAGATCACATGTTCTCGTACAGTGTCTATGGAACACAAAAGTATAATGAGCCCGGTGTTTAACATTATATTCTGTACATGCGTATTTGTATTTTGTATACATTTAATAATGTTTTTCTTTTTCTGTTGCAGGTGAGTTATTTTTCCTGATTAAACAGCCGGAAATTTGTGAAAATGAAGGTAAATTTACTATTTCTGTGACGTGTGTGTGTACTTAATTGACATTTCGTAGTAGGAATTCCTATGGTGAAACAAATAGCGTAATTCTTCGGAAAAAATTTCCGTGTTTGCTTTTTTTTTTTGGACAAACATTGTAGAGGTGTAATTAACCCCCAAACGGAAAAAAAAAAAAAAAAACGTTTTTTCTACGCACTTATTACAAGTTTACATCTCTCATCAGTTTTGGCTCCTCCCTGGATTCATCGCATGCTAAATCATCCTCCCTGGTTGCTGTAATCATTCTTCAAAAGAAGAAAAACCGAGTGTTCTAGTTTTTTCACTATTAACTTCCTTCGGAAAGAGAAAGAAATGAAGGAAAAAAAACTGTGTGTTAATTCGTGTTTTTTTGGGTGTTCAAAGAACCTCCTTTTTTCGACAGCGATCCTAATTGCCCCTGTAAAAAAAAAAAAAAAAAACGTAATTTTTCCTCGCTCTTAAACACTGCTGTCGTAGCCCAGGGTGTAACCAGAATATGTTCAAAAAATAATAATAAACGTTATATTCTACTATGTATTTGAAGATCTGAACTTTAACCTTACCACCCACCCCAGCACGAATTCCTAAGAAGTGACTGATCGGGATATTAGGGGGCTATAGGAGAAAAAGAGGGGCCTTGGAAGGATCCTATATTTTCGAATATTTCTTAGAAAATAGGCTGAAAGTGCAAAAGAATTCTGATTCTTTGTATCTTGTATCGTATCTAGTTTTCGAAGGAAAGGGGGGGGGGATACTCTGTGAATAAATGAGAAAAAATGTGTCTGGGGGTGTAAGGATGGTCACATCCCCTGGGATTATAGTGGGGCTTCGAGAGGGATTAACGGGCCGCTTGAAAAGAACTAGAGTGGCATGCATATTGAGGGTGGGGAAAAAAATGTCTATAGAGAATTGTTATGTAATGGATGAGTATAACTCCCTCTATCACTGGGTGTATAATGTACTTTGAGGGGCAAAAAATGCTGATCTGTATTTTTTGGGCTGTGAGTAATAGAATATTTTTCTCTTATTGACTCTCTTATATGGGATATTGGAGTTGATCAATAGTGCATTATGATCGGTTGGTAGGGTTTACACATCAAAATTTTGGGATCGTCATGTCTGGTATGTAGATCGGTCAGGTACTAGTGTAACATGCTTTCTGGAAATTTACCGATATTCACTACGACGAGTGTTTCCTGACTTTGATGTGCGAATGGTCGCAAGCTTCTCCCTGTGAAAGGCTTGTCACAGAGAGCAGGTGGACCAGATCCGCTACATAGAATTTGCCATCTCCAAATTTTAGGATTTTCCGCTTTTATCGTTCCTGATTTGAATGGTAGATAGTACTTTTCTCCCAAACATGAAGGTATACCTAAAAAATCCATGTTGACATTAATTAAGTTAGTGGTTTCTGACCTTTCATGCTTCGGGTACCTGAAGTGTACTATGGTAATGAGAGTTATCCATTTCCACAAATACGCGGGGGTGTTTATTCACTCCCTAGAAATGCGGAGAACGTTACTCGCCTTCTAGAAATGCGTGGAAGCGTGTTGCTCATCCCTGTAAGTCAGCGTTGCTAAAAATTTGAGTCCTGTCCCCTAGTCCCCCAGGGATGTCGCGGCGAGCTGGAGATATTGACTTCTGTGCCTATTTGTGTTTTGAAGTGGATCTTTTATATGAGAAAATATTACCACACTATTCTGGGAAGCTGCAGATGAACCATGAATCGGGCAAGGAGCCGCGGGTGACGAAAGTTTGAGAAACACTGCTATAAGTGCATTAAGAGCCGTGCTCATTACTAAGAAATGCACTAGGAGTGGTGCGTATGCCTAGAAATGCGTTGGTAGCATGCGTTGCGCACCGCTTAAAATTTATTGGGAACCGTGCTTATTCTAAAAATGCATAAAAGGCCGTGCTTACCCCAAGAAATACATAAAGAGCCGTGCGCACCCCTAGAAAAATGCTTAGGTGTCGTGCTCTGCGTAGCCCTAGAAATGCATTGGGAGTCGTGCTCATCCCCCCATAAGTGCGTTAAGAGCCCCGTGTGTCTCCAGAAATGCGTGGGTATACCATGCGATCAGAGAAATGCATCAGAGGTGGCGTTAACCCTCATAAATTCAATAGGAGCCGTTGCTTACACTCTACACTTGCAATAAGAGTCATGCATACCGCCCAAGAAATGCATTAACAGCCATGCGTATTTCTAGAAATGCGTTGGTAGCGTACATTGCGTACCTTTGGAAATACATTAGAGGAGTCTTCTTTACCATTAGAAAGATGCGTAGGATAGCCGCAAATACCCCTAGAAAAGAAGGGAGAGCGTTATTCACACCCTGTTTTAGAATGCGTTGTTCATGTCTTGTACTCTTCGAGAGTACTCGTACCTCTGAGAACTACCTCGCCTAACGTAGTCACAAACTTTTGTCACCCGTGGCTCCTTTGCTAAATTCATGATTTATCTCCGGTTCCCCAGAATAATTTTGGAAATGTTTTCACTTTTATAAAAGAACCACTTCAAACATTAAGTATGCACACAAATGAATTTTTCCAGCTCGCCTCGACGCCCCTGGGAGCAGCGATCCACAATATGAGAAACACTGCGTTAGGGAATATACAATGTTTCTCGGCACGTACTATAACTCACTGAATATACCAGGCTGCTTTTACAGAACACGTGAGAACCCAATATAATTTTGCGTTCGTAGACATCATGACCGGACGGAGAAACATCACGCTGTCGTGATGAGCATCCCACCAGGCTCTCGATACTAGATTTGAAATGGTGGAGAAAACAACTCGGAGAAAATATTTTTAAAAAAATATATAAAATAAAATCCGTCACGTGTCCGACTCGGCAATTGGAATCTAAATCCGGTCCGAATCGAAGAAATCCTAGGATTATATAATCGATCCTTTGTCTCTTTTCTTCGAGTTTCTTCTCTCTTGCGTAAAAACAGTCGTTTTCTTCTCTCTCTCCCTCCTTTCTATTGCACGTGGTCGAGTTCTCAGATAACCCCCCCCCCCCCTTGGCATCGACCGGCTTCTTGTTTTGTATTCAGTAGGAATATTTCTCCAAGACGAAATAATCTTCCCTGGAGGAGGAAAGAAATTCTTCTGATCTAGGAGAAAATCGCCCCCAAACATCCTCCTCCTACTCTTCTTCCAGAGCAAGACAAAATTTTGGCTTTCTTTGTTGCCAAGTTCAAGGAAAGGAGAACCAAGGTTAAAAAAAAAAAAAAAGTGATTCTGTCGTAACCGACACTGCAATGCGTTCTTGTGTTCGCCCCCCCCCCCAGTTTTTCCTTTCCTTCATAACCCTCACCTTATCTGAAATGCATCACGTTCTTGGAGAAGAGAGAGCCTGGAGATAAAGCATATACAGCAGAATAATGTTATATATATATATATATACTGTATAAGGTCCTTATGGCTTAGGATAACCCCCGAGTCAAGCAGCAGCAGCCGATATGCAGTAGGATTTTTTTTTTGCTTTCAGCTCCCTTGTTTGAGAAATTTGAGCCCTGGAATGTCAAGTTTTTTGACTGGGTGGTTGGATCTCGGTTCATATATTGTTTGACCCAGTCAGGGTGATGTTACCCTGGTGTTTTTTTTTTGTTTTTGAGAGAGTATGGGGTATGTGGAGATGGGATTAAATGCAGTGTCCAGTGACGTTTCACGAAAAGTGATATGTCTCGCGTGAGTAAGCGCCTTTTTAGTTTCCTGTACAAACAATTATTGTGGAAACCTCAGTGGATTTTGAGCTGCTTGAAATCGGCTGTCTTGAGATCATCACGGGGGGACCTCGGGCCAAATGGTTTATCTGAAGCCCTACCTGGCAAATTATAGGAAATTTCAACCAGATCTATATTTTGTGCTGCCCCCCATCTCTTGAGGCCCCCCGGGTCGTAGCCGGGTGGGACAATGCGTTAAGATGGCATTGCTTGAAATTTCAGGCTGGCTCCATCCACCACCTTTGTATGTACTATAGCCAATCGTAAGACGGCTTTATATTTTCGTGGGTTCATCGAGGGCCTGAAAACCATTTTTCTGTGCAAATTGACGTCTAATTGTTGAAAAAAAAGCTGAATAGGGAATAGCAATTGACTGTAGCGATAACACTGAAGTCATATTGCACAGTGACGGCGGATTATGTGTCGGCCTGAGTTTCCATTGGCTATAGCTAATCGTTATCAGCAACTGGAAAAATCTAGGCCGACTCATTATATCATCCTCCAATAATGAACAGTATGATGTCAGTATCATCGCTACCACCAATACCACTCGATGACTTTTTGACAACGATTAGGTGTCTGTCACTTTGAGCAGAAAACTTGTTTTTCCACCCTCGATAAGCCCGCTAGGGTATATAGTCGCCTTAGCCAATCGTAGGGAGCCTAGACCAAAAAAAAAATGGTTTTGCTGCTCCAAGTGACGTCTAAATCGTTATAAGGAAAGCAAGCTGTGGCAGGAACAGCCATTGGCTATATAACCAGGCCGACTCATAATCCGCCATTAATGCGCAGTGTGACGCGAGTACTACCGCTACAGTCAATAGCTGTCCTCTATGCCTTTCAAAATAACGTCTAATCGGCTAAAAGAAATTCAGCGGGCTGCTCAAGTGAACTGTAAGATGGTTCGCGGGCCGCTTCAGTGATCTTGAAGCATGTTGCCAGCCACTGATGGTGTGCCGAGGGTTGCTCAAGTGATTTGGAAATGTGCTTTGGGGTCGCTTAAGTCAGTGGTTCTAAACCTTTGGAAACCCGCGGCCCGGTAGAATTACTTTTTTAAGTGGAAGGTCCTGTCGTAAACTCGCTTAA
This sequence comes from Pholcus phalangioides, assembly GCF_987345545.1. NCBI lineage: Eukaryota > Metazoa > Arthropoda > Arachnida > Araneae > Pholcidae > Pholcus > Pholcus phalangioides. The sequence continues at coordinate 10,032,311 of NW_028301609.1, forward strand.
CGGGAAATAAATGAGGGGGGGGGGGAATGAAATGATGGATCACCCCTAGTCCGGTTTGACTGATCTCGGGTCCCGGCGGTTGAAAAACACTGGCTTAAGTGATGGGGGATGTGCCTCGGACCACTCAAGCGATTTTATAATCTTTTGTAGGCGCGCGGGCAACACCAGATTACTCCGAGGACCATATTTGTCCCGAGCATGGTATGTATTAACGTATCAAAATCTTCAAAACGAGTTACATATAAACTGGCCAGACCTCAAAATGAAACGTGTCCGTACCATATTTGAACTTTCACCTCTATCTAAAGTATAGATCTCTCTCGTCTCCACATCTTTACCTCGTTTCTTATATGCGAACGTTATCGAGTTTATTCCAGTGTAACGAGATGTAAAAGACGTACGTATTCAGGTTTGAACTTCTATGGCCGAGTGTCAACGATACAACCCTCCCTCGCCCCTCATTCTTTTTCCCTTTTAATTTAAAGGTTTCCATACGCAAACAAGGTGGATGGTGATGGATCGATGAGATGAAATTTAATCATTGACTCTATCATTATTACGAGTTTATTGAGCGTTTGTTTCCGCTTGAAAAGGCATTGGAGGGAGAAAAAAAAACATTTCTGTTTATGGAACTAGTACTAATAATGTGGTAGGGAATGGAAAAGAAAAAATGGCGGAATGATCGAATCTCGGGTTCACTGAGCGAAAAAGGGGGGGGTGGGAGATGTAAACTCTACATTTTTGTTTTTTTATTATTCGAGATTAAAATCTCATCGGGGGAATTCCCTGAGAATCGTTTCGCAAAAAAACGCGAGAAAGAGAGAGAGAAATTATTATTCTTTGCATTTTTTGCATCCTTCTACTGTAATAGACGAGTAATCATTTGCAGGCATCTGGTATATGCGTATCTATCTGTTTTCGAGTTATATGCGGTCTTCTGAGGATCGCAACCTTTACAACTCTTCTTTTATTGGATGGTTCGAAAGCTTAGAGATCGAATTTTGAGTGCGATAATTCGTAAACTTCCAAACTCCAGGCACCCCTTCCCCCTGGTCATCGCTATGCATACTACTAAAAAGCAGGGCTTGACAAGTTGAAAGAAGAAAACTGGTTTCAGAGTAGCCAGAAAGGATTTCTGAGGAGCCAGGCATTTTTTAGAACAAAGAAAAGGTTTAAAATAGTCATTTTAAAACTTTTTTGAGATTTGGTAACCCCGGACAAGGGCTTCTTGAGACTAAAACCCTGGGCTGAGACTCATCCGTCATATTTCTTTGAAATGTGATATCATTATCGCTATAGCCAATCGATGTTTCCTATCCTGATTTTTTCAACGATTAGACGCAGATGGGGTGGAGGCGGCTCATTGTGTACAAAAAAGTAATTTTCATATTTTAATTGGTCGGACTCATTTTCACGTACTACGGAACCGGGGGGGGGGGGAAGGGGCAACCACCATCGCTTGGTTTTAACACATTTATCTAGTTCTTTTTTTACAAACCCACCATCCCCCAATCGTCCATCTCTAAAAATTTTTAATTCCCTATCGCGATGCCCTAATGTGCAGTCACTCCACTCCCACAGACCTCTGCCTCTTCACCGTCCCCGGAAAGGTGAGGGGCGATATCGCCCATTTTAGGAAGACTGATGCAACAAGATAATTTCCCGACAACGTAATTATACCTTACGCTAAGGGTGTTCAATCGTTAGTAGAGTGCGGGCCACTTCATTGATTTGAAAACGTATCGCGGGCCACTCAAATTATCTGGAACTGTGCTGCAGGCAACTCAATGATCTGCAAATGTGCCGCGAGTCACTTAAGTGATCTGGAAGTGTATTGCGGGCCATTTGAGTGATCTAGAAATGTGCCATTTAGCTTATTTTTTTTACAAAACCAAGTTCAACATCGCGGGCCGCATCAGATGATTCCGAGGGCCACGGGTTGAGCACAATTTCTTTTTACACCTTTACAGTGGATTGAAATTGGGGGGGGGGGATCATCACATTTCATCATCATGTTACCAGTATTATACATACATTCCTCCCTCTTCGGAAGGCATTCAAGTACAAAATGCTCGTTTATTTTCATAAAGGTATGATGCCGGGAACGGGTTTGACGTATCTATCGAGATAACGTTCAGCCAAGTATTCGGCTTTTTTGATTTATTAAATGCCTTCTCAACAGCCTTTTTCTTTCTTGCCCTCATGTCAAAAAAATGTTAAAAGGGTTATTTTATGTTATAATGCCCTGGCCCCTTCCTTATCTTCAGCTCTCTCTCTCTCTCTGTCTGGCAACTTCCCCTGAAACTGTTCAAAAGGATTTCATTTTCTAAAAAAAAGTAAATGGCAAAATTGGGGAAAAATATTTTACTTGTCAAAGGGATAAAAAGAATGAAAAAGAAGAAAAATCCCTTCAGTTTTTTTTTTTTTTTGTTGGAATATTTATTTACCTTGTGCAATGACTAATGAATGGGATCGAGACAAGCTCTGGAGCTATTTCATTATTCATGTGTGTCGTACATAAATCGTTGTTTGGCAGTCGGTCGGAAAGTGGCCGCTTTTGTGGCCCCTGTCGTGGGTTCTTCATGTTCTTCTTTCCTTGTTATACAAAAAAACTGGTTATCTTGAATTCTTTTTAGGAATTTTTCGGGCTTTTTTTTGCTAAATGGAATGAGAATTTCCATGTTCCGAATGACAGCTTAGAAATATAAATTGCTCGTCCCTTTTTTTTGTGTTGCTGATTTTCTATGAAGATTCCATTCCCTACTCGGACGTGTGTAAATGTTTATTAGTGCATTGATCTTAGTTCAGTGTTTGCGGCTTGTCGCTGAAAATTTGCACTTTTCGCTTGTTATGGGTCGGAAATTTTTTCCCATCGAAGTGAATTGTTCCGAAGGTACCGTAGAGCAGTTTTTTTCCCAACCGCCGGGCCCTGACATCAGTCAAACTGGGCTGTGGGTGGGTGGATCACCGTTGTTTCATTTTTTCCTATTTATTTCCTAGAAGTCGAGTGTATGATCGCGTAGGGCCGCTACTTGATACTTTGTACACTGCGATTCATTACTACTTTCTGTTATTTTTAAAGGACCAATGACATGAATTTTTTTGCATTTGATTTGCAATTGAATGAAATATTTTTTAAATTCATTTTTGAAAAATCGACATTCTGAAGCCTGTAAAGGTCGTGGCCAACCCTCAATCACTTACCGACCTTGTTGGCTCACCTGTTAAAATGCCACTAGACAAAACTTACGGCAGGGGGGTCTTCAACATTTCGGACATTGCGGGCCAAATTGAAAATTTCCCACGGGCTCATACCAAGAAATTTATGATTGAAAGAAGAATTCACAGATTTGCAAGAGCTCATGTAATTTAAATGACATCTTGTTGGGGGGGGGGGGTTGGCAACGAGACCCCCGAGTTAAACAGGGGCAAAAATAATTGAAGAATTGTTTTTGATCTTCAATTTTATTTATTTTATTAATTATCAATTTTGGTTACTTCTGAAATAACTTTATTCACTATTTTTTGAAAAGTTGCGAATTAGTTACTGATCAATTTTAAACTAAAATCACTTTGGTGATTCTGTAGTTATTTCGGTCATAATGAGATTATTTCCTTCTCAATTTTATGTCTTTAAATCATTTCTTTCAAAAACTATGCAATTATTCTTTTATTAATTGTGGAATAATTTCTATCACAAATTGTGAAATTACTCCTCCTATTGATTCGAAATTTGTTTTGTTTTTTTCGCTAATTCTGATCACTTTTTGATCATTTTTGATCTTGCATTTTGATCATTTTCTGCACACCTAATGTTTTAAAAATCCGAAAATTATTTCTCTCAGTAATTCTAAATTTTCATCAATTTACTATTCTGGAGGTTTTTTTTTCACTAATTCTAGATTTTTTTCTTTCAATAATTCTGGAATTTTTTCTTTCAATAATTCTAGAATTATTTCTTTCACTGTTTCTAGAACTAGTGAAATAGTTCTAACAATTCTAGTATTATTTCTTTCATTGTTTCTGCAATCACTTCTTTCATTGTTTCTACAATCACTTCTTTCATTGTTTCTACAATCACTTCTTTCATTATTCCTAGAACTACTTCATTAATTATAAATTATTTCTTTCATTGTTTCTAGAACTATTTCTTTCATTGTTTCTAGAACTATTTCTTTTGTTTCTAGAATTACTTCTTTACATTGTTTCTATTTACTGTTTCTAGAATTACCTTCCATTAATTCTAGAATTACTTCTTTCATTAATTCTAGAATTACTTCTTTCATTGTTTCTAGAATTATTTTTTTCATTGTTTCTAGAATTACCTTCCATTAATTCTAGAATTACTTCTTTCATTAATTCTAGAATTACTTCTTTCATTAATTCTAGAATTACTTCTTTCATTAATTCTAGAATTACTTCTTTCATTGTTTCTAGAATTATTTTTTTCATTGTTTCTAGAATTACCTTCCATTAATTCTAGAATTACTTCTTTCATTAATTCTAGAATTACTTCTTTCATTAATTCTAGAATTACTTCTTTCATTGTTTCTAGAATTATTTCTTTCATTGTTTCTAGAATTATTTCTTTCATTAATTCTGGCCCCTGGCCCACGGCTTTTTTGTTGCTTCGAAAGAAAGCAAAAAGGTTACAGAATTTCTACTCGAATTTGATTTAGTATTTTTTCCATAGTATGCATGTAAGTCACCCGTAATTTTAAAAATCAATCCATCCATATTATCACAGATTGGAGTAACCATTGTTTTTGAACGGTTCGATACGGATTTAGTTTCGTTTAAACCGAAAACAATGAGTTCCCTACTCCTGCTTCCCGCACGAAGATCTCTAGAGTTTTGGAAATTACGCTGTCTGTTTTCTTGTGTCCAAAAAAGTCGTTTATTTCTCGTGGTGGCTGCTTCATAAAATATGAGGTCTTTTTTTTTTTTTTTTTTTGACCCATTGTTCAGAAACGAATGTCATTTGACTCGTATGATGGTGTCTCGTCGTCCTGGATACCCGAATCGCCACCACAATATT